>NC_138777.1:220048905-220346405 GCF_965119305.1 Pelophylax lessonae | reverse complement strand
GGATGGTGTCAGTAGAGCAGTGGATGGTGTCAGTAGAGCAGTGGACAGTGTCAGTAGAGCAGTGGGCGGCGTCAGTAGAGCAGTGGATGCTGTCAGTAGGGCAGTGGATGGTGTCAGCAGGGCAGTGGGCGGTGTCAGTAGGGCAGTGAAAGGTGTCAGTAGAGCAGTGGATGGTGTCAGTAGGGCAGTGGACTTGTCAGTAGGGCAGCCGATGGTGTCAGTAGAGCAGAGGATGTTGTCAGTAGGGCAGTGGATGGTGTCAGCTGTTTTTTATCCTCTTTTACAATATTATTTCTTTTTCCAGGGGTCGGCAAGGAAAATTCACGGTCTACTCGTGACCTGCCCGTGATTGATGGATGAATCATGACCAAAGGGTTGTTGAGTCCCGGATTAGGGTGTGCACAGGCACATCCGGCACACCCTGTGCACATGCCTATGGCTTCTCCATACCTACAGTACAGCAAGTGAGTGTTGTCACCCTGGGATAGGGAGCGTGTTACTGGCGCGACCACTGGCAAGATAAAAAAGGAAGCTAATGAACCCTTCAACATTGAGGATTGGAAAGCTGACATATATTTATTTTATTTTGTTTTTGCTTTTAGATGTACTTTAAATATTGTCTTTCTTCGCAAGTCAGTGCAGCTTCCTTCCGAGCCATAATGACAGAGATAATGGATAGAAGAGCCAGTGACCTGTGTCCGCGCTGAACGCTGCCTGCTCCGTGTCATTGTGCGTCCTGTAATTGTAATGCTACTATATACAAACCTAGCAAAGTGGAATCAATACTAAACCTGTAATTGAATTACTGAGAAATTAATGAAACCAACTTGCCGTGATTTTATTTGGATTTATTTATCTAAATGGTCAATTAACTTTTTCCATTCCGGTAAAACCGGCCCCATATTACCTATAGCTTTCAGCGAATATGTATTCTGCTACATACTTTTGGTATAAAAAAAAAAAAAATTCCCAATAAACGTATATTGATTGGTTTGGGCAAAAGTTATAGCTACTATGGGATATATTTATAGATTTTTTTTTTTTACTAGTAGTGACGGCGAACAGTGACTTATAACGGGACTGCGAAATTGGGACAGACAAATAGGACACCTATGACACTTTTTTGGGAACAAATGATACTTAACAGTGATCAGTGCTAAAAATATGCACGGTCACTGTACTAATGACACTAGCTGGGAAGGGGTTAACATCAAGGGCGATCAAAGGGGTAAATGTGTGCCTAGCTGGTGATTCATTGTAATGTGGGAGGTGCTTTTACTAGTGGAAGGCATGGATCCTTATTACTGCTTTACAGGAACACAGGATCCATGCCGTCTGTGCTGACAGAATGGCAATCTGCCTGTGTACAGAATGATCAGACACTGCTACAGGGCAGTTGGCAAGTGGTTAATAAGACTTAAAGGGCAACAGTTTTTAAATAACATGCTTAAAGCGTAACTCCACTTTTGTTGAGAAAAAAATATTCCCCTCTGGGTGATCTCTGTACATTGCAGGGATTTTAACAAACTTTGTTGCAGATTCCTACCTTTCGTTATTCTGAAGAAATCATTGTTTGTTCCTCTGTGCTGAGTGGGTCAAATGGGAGTGATTTCATAATTATCAGCTGTGGCAGCTGCAGGGCTCTAATGAGGGAATCTGCTGGGTCTGTATCCCTTTAGACGTGTTCCTATTGGGAGTATCTCACCAAAAATGACATTTTTGTTGCAGGGGATGCCACAAATCTGACTTGTATCTTAGTGCAGACTTCTGGTAAAATTGGTGAGCCAAACACACAAGCAGGAAATTATGTTTCTGGGGTGTGGTCAGTATTCATTCTGTGTACAGAACAGCTCCAGGCGGCAATATTGCATTGCATTTTCTGAAAATTACAACAGCTGTAGAATGAAAAAGAAAGGTCATTTTTAATAACATTCAATTACAATATGATTTGTGTTGCAGTTCTATACGCTATATTGTTTTTTCTCTATTTGCTATTTTTTTTCCCCATGAAAGTGGAGTTACCCTTTAAGAGGATGCCTTAAGCCTGCATATGAAGTGGCTCACCTGCATAATGTACTAAAGCAAAAAGACATGTACAAAGTGTCTAGGATTCCCTTCAACATCTATACCAGATTCATATCCTAGATGAAGGTCTGGTATGAACTGTAATGGGAGACCCTATACAAAAAAAAAAAGAAAAATGTGAAGTTACCTCTAAACATCAGTACCAGACCCTTATCCTTGATGAGGCTTGGTATGGATGTTAAGTGGGGCCCCACACAATATTCATACCAGTAATTTATTACTGATAATAAGTCTGGTATGGAATTTCCGGAGGACTCTATGCCACTTTCTTCTTTAAAGCGATAGTATACTATTTTTTTTTACTTTTACCTACAGGTAAGCCTATAATAAGGCCTATAATAAGGCTTACCTGTAGGTACAATTAATATCTGCTGAACCTGTACGGTTTAGGAGATATTTGCCCTGCAAGCAGCCGCTGACGCTAGTGGCGCATGGGCTCTGAAGGTCCGGCGGACCTTCAGAGTTCCTTGGCAGGCACTTGCCAGAAAGTGACTCCCATGCGCATGCGAGGGAGTGACGTCATCGTGGCTCCGGCCACTCACATGGCCAGAGCTGCCGAACCCGGAAAAGACGCAGAGGGAGCATGACAGCTCCCACAGCGGTGTCCGGGGGTCCATGTTGAGGCTTCGTTTTAAGGTATGTATTTCATAATGAGCTAGTATGCGATGCATACTAACTCATTATGCCTTTGTCTTGCAGGGTTTTTTTTTTTCAGCAGTATACAACCGCTTTAAGGCATATTACACAATTTTGTAAACAATTTGTAATTTCCCTTTAAAAGCAGTGTGAAATACAGAAGCACCTGCATAATGTACACATTATTATAATTGTACACATAATTTAACATGTACAAAGTGACTGGGATTCCCCTCAACATCCATATCAGACCGTTATCCTATATGAGTATCTGGTATAAACTGTAAAGGTGAGAGGAACCCTACAAAAAGAAGAGCTGTGGAGTTCTCCCTAAAAATCCATACCAGACCCTTATGATAAGCCTTGCTATGGATTTTAAGGAAGACCCACACAAAAAAGGCATTAAGTGCCCCCCCCCCTCCCATATCCATACCAGACCCTGATCTAGGATTTAGGATCTGGTATAGAATTTGAGGGGGAACCTATGACAATACATACTGTCCCTTTAAGGAAAATAAAAAGTAGCTTTGCGTCCCTCCAAATCTACACCAGATCTCTGATCAGGGTCTGCTGTGGATTGTAAGGGAGACCCCACAGAAAGAGTTCCCTACAATATTCATATCAGACCCTTATTAAAGATAAGGGTCTGGTATGGAATTTGAGGAGGACTCTATGTCACTTTTTTATTTAGGACATATTACACAATTTTGTAAACAATGTGCACGGTCTCTTTAAAAAAAAAAAAAAAAAAAGCAGTGTGGGGTTCCCCTTTAAAATCCATACCAGACACTTATTCTAGATAGGCTTGCTATGACATTGTGTAGGGGACCATACACAAAAAAAGGCATTGAGTGACCCCAATATGCATATCAGATCCCTATTAAGTATAAGGGTCTGGTATGGAATTTTAGGGTGGCCCTATTCTTTTGTTTCTATAAAGGCACAACACACAATTTGTTAAACAATGTGTATTGTCCATTTAAGATAAATAAAAAAACAGAGTGGGACCCCCTTAAATCCATACCAGACCCTTATTCTGGAAGAATAGTCAAACATTCCCATAGACACACACCTAAACCTTGCGGACAGCCTTCACAGAAGAGTTGAAGCGGTTATAGCTGCAAAGGGTGGGACAACTCAATATTGAACCCTATAGACTAAGACCGGGATGCCATTAAAGTCCATGTACGTGTAAAGGCAGATGTCCCAATACTTTTGACAATATAGTGTATGTTTATAGCTTAAAATAGTGCCTTGTAATAATATCCCTGGTAAACTCCTTAAGCTCTAGAGACAAGATAGTGTTGATCTGACTCAGCGGTGGGTGTTGGAGCTCTGCATAAAGACCACTGGGGGTGTGTCCATGAAAGCCTGGGCAGACATCAATCAACTGAGTAAAAAAAGGCTGTCCCCTGCCAGCATTCTGCAGAGAGGGAACCTTGTTGCAGTGTGTAAGTAGTGGTCTCTTTGCAGAAGTCAGACTCACCCCTTACTAACTCAGACCCAAAGCTCTCAAATCAGCAGGAATCTTGAGCTTTGCTAATTGCAGAGCCATAGATCTGACTCAGCGGTGGAATGTCGGACTATTGTATAGACACCCCAAGTGGGTTGAAATAGGTGGCCATCAATCAACCGAGTAAAAAAGGCTGTCCCCTGCCAGCATTCTGCAGAGAGGGACCCTTGTTGCAGTGTGTAAGTAGTGGTCTCTTTGCAGAGGTCAGACACACCCCAGTGGTCTCTTTGCAGAGGTCAGACACACTCCTTGCTAAGTCAGATCCAGAGCTCTCCAATCTGCAGGAATCTTGAGCGTTGCTAATTGAAGAGCCATAGATCTGACTCAGTGGTGGAATGTTGGGTATATCCATGACAGCCTGGGCACAGAAAAAGTGGGTTGAAATAGGTGGCCATCAATCAACCAAAGAAAAAAGGCCGTTTCCTGCCAGTGTTCTGCAGAGAGGGACCCTTCTCTCTGTGTGAAAGCAGTGGTCTCTTTGCAGAGGTCAGACTCACCCCATGCTAATTGACATCCAGAGCTCTCCAATCAGCAGGGAACATACGTTTTGCTGATTACAGAGCCATAGATCTGACTCAGCAGGGGTGTGTCAGACCTCTGCATAGAGACCACAGGGGGTGTGTCCACAACAGCCTTGGCACATAGGAAGTAAGTGGAGATGGGTGGACATCAATAAACTGAGTAAAAAAGGCTGTCCCCTGCCAGCATTCTGCAAAGAGGGACCTTTATTGCAGTTTACAGGGGTCTCTTTGCAGAGGTTAGACACACCCCTTGCTAAGTCAGATCCAGAGCTTTCCAATCAGAAGGAATCTTGAGCTCTGCTAATTGCTGGGCACAGAAAAAGTGTGTTGAAATGAGTGGCTTTCATTCAACTGTGTAAAAAAGTGACTCCCTTGCCAGCATTCTGCTGAGAGGGACCCTTGTCACTTTGGGAATGAGCGGTCTCTTTACGGAGGTCTGACACACCCCCTGCTGAGTCAGATCCAGACCTCTCCAATCATTAGGAAGCATGAGCTTTGCTGATTGTAGAGCCATAGATCTGACTCAGCAGGGATGTGTTGGCCCCCTGCATAGAGACCACTAGGATGTGTCAATGATAGCCTGGGCACAGAGAAAGTGGGTTGAAATAAGTGGCTGTCATTCAACTGAGTCAGATCCAGAGCTTTCCAATCAGAAGGAATCTTGAGCTCTGCTAATTGCAGAGACATAGACCTGACTCAGTGGTGGAATGTCGGACTGCTTCATAGAGACCATGAGGGGTGTATCCATGATAGCCTGGTCACAGAGAAAGTGGGTTGAAATAAGTGGCTATCATTTAACTGAGTAAAAAAGTGACTCTCTTGCCACCATTCTGCTGCGGGTGACCCTTGTCTCTGTGTGACTCAGCAGTCTCTTTACAAAGGTCCAACACACCCCCTGCTGAGTCAGATTCAGAGCTCTCCAATTATCAGAAAGCATGAGCTTTGCTGATTGCAGAGCCTTAGATCTGACCCAGTGGGGTGTGTCAGACCTCTGCATAGAGACCACTGGGGGTATGTCCATGATAGCCTGGGCACAAAAGGAAGTAAGTTGAAATGGGTGGACATCAATCAACCGAGTAAAAAAGGCTATCGCCTGCCAGCATTCTGCAGAGAGGGACCCTGTTGCAATGTGAAAGCAGTGGTCTCTTTCCAGAGGTCCAACGCACCCCATGCTGAGTCAGATCCAGAGCTCTCCAATCTGCAGGAATCTTGAGCTTTGCTAATTGCAGAGCCATAGATCTGACTCAGTGGTGGAATGTCGGACTGCTGCATAGAGACCATGAGGGGTTTATCCATGACAGACTGGGCACAGAAAAGTGGGTTGGAATAGGTGGCCATCAACCAACCAAAGAAAAAAGGCCGTTCCCTGCCAGTGTTCTGCAGAGAGAGACTGTTGTCTCTGTGTGAAAGCAGTGGCCTCGTTGCAGAGGTCAGACTCAACCCATGCTAGTTGAGATCCAGAGCTCTCCAATCAGAAGGTAACATAAGTTTTGCTGATTGCAGAGCCATAGATCTTACTCAGTGGTGGAATTTCAGACTGCTGCATAGAGACCACAAGGGGTGAATCCATGACAGCCTGGGCACAGAAAAGTGGGTTGAAATAGGTGGCCATCAATCAACCAAAGAAAAAAGGCCGTTCCCTGCCAGCGTTCTGCAGAGAGGGACCCTTGTCTCTGTGTGAAAGCAGTGGTCTCTTTGCAGAGGTCAGACTCAACCCATGCTAGTTGAGATCCAGAGCTCTCCAATCAGAAGGTAACATACGTTTTGCTGATTGCAGAGCAGGGGCAGACTGGCATCTTTCGGCCCAGGGGGCAAGTACAAACTAGAGGCCCATGGTGCAGCTACTCGGCCCCCCTCCCACTCTCCCTCTTCCCGTCCTCCTCCTGACCCCCATTCCAAGCTGAAGCCCTGCTCCAGATACTCTCTACTTACTGAATGAATCCGGGTTCCTGACCTGGCCAGCAGGGGGTGTTTGGGTAGAGGTGGTAATAGCTCGGTCGGGGCTTGCCAGGGGAGAAGAGTCTCCAGTGGGGCATGGAACTGGCCTCTGCTCAGACACAGTTTACACCATCCATGCTCTGTCCTTGTCTTAAACCTGCACTCAGTAGGTCAGTGGCAGGGACTTTTTACTTCTCTTCACTAGGAATCCTTTAGGCATGTCTGTGGCATAAGCAGTGCAGCCTTTTTACAGAGCATCAGAGCGACCCAGGGGGCAATTGCCCCCCTGGCCCAGTCCTCCCCTGTTGCAGAGCCATAGATCTGACTCAGTGGTGAAATGTCGGAACTGCTCCATAGAGACCACAAGGGGTGAATCCATGACAGCCTGGGCACAGAAGTGGGTTGACCATTAATTAAACCAGAGGACTGTTAAAACCCAGTGGCGGAGAGGACTTCCTGCAGGACAGAGCCTCAGACTGAAAGTGAATATGGACTGCAAAGTCAGATTTTTTAAATTGAGGTGTTAATTGTAACTGTTTTCTTTTTTTAACAGGAGCTCTGCTTCAAATGGTCCTTTTTACTGACTTTTTCTTTCACTAGGCTTTACCATTGACCCCAATTAGTTGGCATCTTTTTTTACGGTCATTCCATAAATCTCTGGAGTCCCTCCACAACCCTGGGTTGACCTCTTACCACTAGTTTGCACACAACAAAAAAACTCTACAGAAGTTGTTTTGGCAGATCAGAAAGGTGTGCGTAACCCAATTAAATCAGCTGTGATTCAGTCATCATCCTTGATCCGGCTCCTTGGCCTTTTCCTCTGCCATAATGAATTTTTGTAAAGCCGTCAGAGAGCGCATTGTTTGCTTCGCACCGGATAAAACATTATGATCGCTGGCTGTAATATACGGCGGCGTTAAACTCTTCTGTCAGATGTACAGATTCAGCACATTTTAATCGTTTTTATTTGCAAAGATCAAGAGGAGCTCATCTATAATCATTAAGGGCCCGACTCACGGACACGCCAAACGATGGGAGCATTAAAGACATTGCTTCTCATCGCCGGTGACTAGACCATACGCAAAATGTCAAGGCACAAAAAACAAGAGCGTTCCTTACAATGGACACCAATCAACCTATGTAAGCTAATAGCCTTGTCAATAAAACTTAACCCAGGGATGGAAATCCTTGGGGAGCTCGTACTGGGATTAAGGTTCTCAACAAAGACTATATTGATAGGACCGTGTTTGGTGTATCGGAACTCAATACAAATCGATCCATAGCTTTGGCTAATACTTCAAGATTAATTTAATTTAGTTTTATTTTTTATTTTTTTTTTTGGCATTAGCAGTTCAATTCCTATCATCGGAGCAAGGCGGGCTGATAAATCACTTAATCTAAATGGAAGCTGGGACGCTGATGGCAAAATATATGTATTCTATTTGTCGGAGAGTCAAGTTAGTAAATAAGAAGGGATTTGTTTTCATCTTGGCAGTCTTCTGGCGTGCGGTGTGATGGAATTTCAGCCTTCTGCCTCTCGGTCTTTTAAGATAATGTTTAATATCTTAAAATACATATTTGCACAGTGATGCTAATGGCATGCATTTATCACCGGGAGCTGACGTCCTCTTTTACCTTTGGGAACTTCGTCTTAGAAGTCCTTCTATTTGTTCGAGTGGTGTTTTGGAGGAGACCAAAATGCTAAAGGACATTTCTAAAAAATGTTCCCCCTCCATAAATTAATTAGGTGATAACAGCAGATTAAAGAAGTTTACTTTTGACTGTAATGAAGGAAATTTAACAAGCCTCTGGTGGGCGGTCACATGACCAGCGCAGAGGAATCGGCTATGCAGGCTCTGCCGGAGAATTTTAAGGGACTTGAATTCCATAAGTAGCTTTGTCTGACAAAAGTATCCTAAAATTCTTTGCATTGGCAGGCAAGAAGTGATAAAGGCCCTCACGCCAGTCATGTGACAAGGCTACAGAGTGTTGTAAAATTTACAATATTACAAAAAAGTTAACTTTTCTATTTAACCTCTTCTGGACTTCTTGCCCCCTTAATGACCAGGCCATTGTTTGCGATTCAGCACTGCGTTACTTTAACTGACAATTATGCGGTTGTGCGACGCTGTACCTAAAAAGTTAACTTTTTTATTTAACCACTTCTGGACTTCTTGCCCCCTTAAATGACCAGGCCATTTTTTGCGATTTGGCACTGCGTTACTTTAGCTAACAATTGCACGGTTTTGCAACACTGTACCTAAATAAAATTGATGTATTTTTTTCCCCACAAATAAAGCTTTCTTTTGGTGGTATTTGATCACCTGTGCAATTTTTATTTATTGTGCTATAAACAAAAAAAGAGCGACAATTCTGAAAAAAAAAACAATATTTTCTATTTTTTTTTTTCAAACAAATTTAAAAAAAAAACAATATTTGGCGGTGATCTGTGATTTTTTGCGGGACTGCAACATTGCAGCCGACAAATCGGACCCTTAACTGACATTTTTGACACTTTTGGGGGGACCAGTGACATTGCTACAGTAATCAGTGCTAAAAATATGCATAGTTACTGTAATAATGACACTGGCAGGGAAGGGGTTAACACAAAGGGTGATCAGAGGGTTAAGTGTGAGCCTAGGGGAGTGTTTTCTAATTGTGAGGGGGATGGGCTTGTGGAATCAACACAGAGACCTGTGAACCTAAATAGGAGGAACACAGGAGCTCTGTGTTCATTCTAAAGAGAACAACGGTCTGCTGTGTTTACAACAACAGACCGTACTTCCCTCTCAGTGGAGAGCGATCGCGGGTGCCTGGCAGCAATCGCAGCTAGGGGAAAGAAATAAAGATATTAAATTGCGGCTTAGGCTGTATCTGTACGTGTGAGATACACCCTTTGTATACTGTTGTTCTATTCCCGATTTAATAAACACCCATATAGGGAAAAAAATATTAAATTGCAGCCTAGTCTGCATATGTTACTGTGAGATACACCCGTTGTATACTGTTGTTCTATTCCGCTATTCAATAAACACCCATATATGGAAAAAATATTAAATTGCGGCCTAGTCTGCATATGTTACTGTGAGATACACCCGTTGGATACTGTTCTATTCCGCTTTTCAATAAAAACCCATTTAGGGAAAAAAATATTAAATTGCGGCCTAGTCTGTATATGTTACTGTAAGATACACCCGTTGGATACTGTTATTCTATTCCGCTATTCAATAAACACCCATTTAGGGAAGAAATATCAAATTGCGGCCTAGTCTGCATCTGTACGTGTGAGATACACCCTTTTAGATACTGTTGTTCTATTCTGCTATTCAATAAACACCCATGTAGGGGAAAGAAAGATATTAAATTACAGCTTAGGCTGTATCTGTACATGTGAGTTACACCCTTTGTATACTGTTCTTCTATTCCGCTATTCAATAAACACCCATATAGGAAAAAAATATTAAATTGCGGCCTAGTCTGCATATGTTACTGTGAGATACACCCGTTGTATACTGTTGTTCTATTCCGCTATTCAATAAACACCCATTTAGGTAAAAAAAAATTAAATTGCGTCCTAGTCTGCATCTGTACCTGTGAGATACACCCTTTTAGATACTGTTGTTCTATTCTGCTATTCAATAAACACCCATTTAGGGGAAAATTCATAATTTTGCAGCGTTTGCTGATTATGTTACTGTAAATTTGTTTGGCGCATCTCCTTCCACCACCAAGGATTGCAGGGCGCTTCAGTTTGCCTCCTGTTGCTAACTCCTCCTACTCCGCTTCCTCATCCTCATCCTCTACCGCCTCCGCATCCGGAGCAGTGATCATTTCCAAGGCTTTCAGGGCAGTCATTCACAAGTGGCTCAGAGGGTGGGTTCCTGCACCCACAAACGCCAGGTACACAATTGTCCAGCAAGGACACAGTTATGGAGGATGACGAGGTGGAGGATGAGGAGGAGGAGGAGATGGAGGAGGAGGAGGAACCATGTTCACAGCAGAGTGGCACCCAGATAACTGATAACAACAGATACTACACTTGATCTTAGCCATTCCCACCTGACAGCGGGGGCACAGTGGAAGCACAAGGTGAAGGCAGAGGAGGAGGTCGCCAACGCAGCCAGGACACCGCCAGCACCTCAGATGGCAGGGTTAGCATGTATGAAATGTGTAAAAGCTTTGTCGGCACGCCACAACAACCAGGACCACCAGCTGTTTTTTTTTTGTTTTAAGCCCGTGGTGTGTGAACACACTCAGACTATCACCCGGTGGGTGCATAAAAAAGTGCACACCAAAAAAGTGAAACACAAAAAGTGCACAGGGTGTACACATGGTCCCTGACCCTGATCCCCTGGGGCACAAGGCTCCTGACAGGGACTGGGGTACTTACACTGGCTAACCTGGCCGAAACCAGGCAGCCCGTTCTTTAGGAGGTCTGCTGAAACAGACCACCCCAAGTACTAGGTGGTGCTCTCCCGAAGAGAGACCCCATGAGAGAGGGCGAACCAAGCCAGAAGGCCATATCCACCCCCTCCCAAGACTTTCAGGGGCAGGCCCAAGGACCTACACCCTACTAATCACGCTGTGCAAAATAAAGTGTACTGCCACAATAAAAAAAACAAAACGTGAGACAGACAACACATAAAAGGGGGGAAAGGGATAGTGGAGAAGTGCAAGATTAGTGCCATGTTGCAATACTATGGCAGGCCCTTTGGCCAGGAATGAAAAATTCCTCTGGTCCTGACTCCTGACCAAAAGGCCCGGCCCTAGAGGCAGGTGTGAAAAACGTGTGTGTAGGAAGTGCAGTGTCCTTGGTGCCATACTCATAGTGTTGCCATCCACCATGAATTATGGCACCCCTGGACTGCCACTCCAGAGGCACATACACCACAGGCTTTTCAGTATCCCGGTCCCTGGCAAGACCAGTGCAGCCCTGTCCCTACCAGAAGGCCTCAGAACTTAGACAGCTTTGGGAGAGCCCGGCCCACAACCAGGGACACATACCTTTTCCAAGGCCAGACTCAACCCAGAAGGGGGAAAAAAGTCCCCCCGCCGCCATCACCGTTCCTTACCATATACCATATACAGTTCCTTATCGTTCCTTACGTACTATACACGTACTGAATGACGGGTCTGCCGCCTTCAACTTCTGGGTCTCCAAATTGGGCACATGGCCTAAACTTGCCCTTTACGCCTGGGAGGGGCTGGCCTGCCCTGCAGCCAGTGTATTATCTGAACATGTATTTAGCACGGCTGGGGGCGTTATCACAGACAAGCGCAGCCGCCTGTCCAGAGACAATGTGGACAAGCTCACGTTCATTAAAATAAACCAGGCATGGATCCCACAGGACTTGTCCATATCTTGTGCAGAATAGACATGTATACCGGCCTTACCCAGCCATTGTTGTATTTGATCTTTCTCACTCTTTTGGGGTTTATCCTAATTTAAAAAAAAATAAAACTAAAAACCAAAACCAGTGTTGGCTACCTCGCCCTCCTCCCCCAAAAACTCCAAGGTGACCAGTAACACCCAAGGCTCCAAGGAGGAAGGGAACACCCAAGACTCCAAAGTGGGCTAAAACTGAACCAGGTACTATGGCAGTGAGACCTCTCCTCTGGAATTTCTAGGGAAAAAAACAGTAGGTGAATCAGCCTAGAGGGCTCCTCTTATAACAGAATCAACAATTCCAGGTCAAGAGACCATTTAAAATGTTTTGGTTAAACGTTTTTAACCCAAAAAACCTAGGTTAAAAACCCAGAGGCTCCAAAGTGGGAGGAAATAGTCTAGACTCCAAAGTGGGAGGGGACACTTGAGACTCCAAAATGGGAGGGAACGCCTAAGACCCCAAGTTGAGAAGAAAGGCCAAGTTGAGACCTTAGTAATAATAATAACCATCCAATTTGAAAGGGAACAAGGTTTCAGTAGCACAAAGCAACCAATTCAGCTTTGGCTCACTTGAATGCACATTGTACATCAACTTTGTTCTTTGCATACTTCATTGAATAAGTCCATAAGTGTCCTAGTGAGACCTCTATCACCTTAATAAAAAATAAAAAAAAACCTTTGTCTTTTTCTCTCTTTCAAATAGATTCTAATTATGTTTGAATGGAAACAGTGAAATGAATAACACAGCGTGTCTTCCGTGTAATCATCAGTAAGCCTTAACAGTGTTTTATGGAAAAGGGAAAAGCTGTGATGTGATTGAAGTGTGGGCCTGATGGAACTTGTGTGCGGTCTACGTAGGCGTCTCACAGTGTGTTCTGCATTATCGGCCTGGGAACACTTTCCCTTGTCTATTGGTAGCGTTTTATTTATTATATAATATTAAATGCATAATTAATCAGAGTATAGGGGCCCTTAAAGGAAAACTCTACTTTCTTTAGAAATATAATAAGGGCAAAATAACACGTTAACTTGTCTCCTAAGTTGTTTTGTAATTCAATGTAATTAAAAATTACCAATCAGTTTCAATCTACAGCTAGCTAATTAGCTAATGATTTTTTAAGTTGACTAAACAATACCATCTTGGAGTTTTTTTTCTCTACAACAGTAGGGTTTATCGTGTGATTATAGCAAGCAGACATTCCTACTTAGTACTCAGGAAGTATGGAAAAGACTGCAAGGCATGTTTCGGTACACACATAGCAGGAACAGTTAAGAGCTACTGATTGGCTATATAGTAGTGATCAACCGATATCAGTTTTTCGTTGCAGATACCGATATTTTGGCCATTGCATATCGGTAACGGCCGACATGGGCCAATTATTTCATACATTTAAAAAAAAAACATTTTTTTTTCTTTTTTTACTTGACAGGTACTCTTGTGGAGGGATCTTGGGATCTAAAAGACTCCTCTTTTAGAGTGGGGGACGTCCCCTCCCGCTCCTTGCAATGACAGCCGAGTGGCTTCTCAGCCGCATTGGTTGTCATTACAAGACAGCCGACCGTCGGCTATGGACGCCGGTACTGGATGATGCCTCTAGCTGCAGGCATCACTCCGGTACAAGCACTTTCCGAAATATCGGCAATATATCGGCCGATTCCGATATATCGGGGAAAGTGCATATCGGCCCTCGATATATCGGCTTTGCCGATAATCGGTCGATCCCTAGGAAGAGGTAGCCAATAAATATCTCTGCCTCACACATTTATGCATAATTATCTTCAGCTATGTGCAGGAAGTACAGGTAACTGTGGAGCTTGTCAGACCTGGAGAAGGAACAATGTCCGTCAGGGATAATTGTTTGCTTTTGGGTGATAATTATTATTGCAAAACTTGGGTTGCACGGGTGTACCTACAGTCAGTTTCTCTAATAAGGCCTGCTTTTATATGTTTGTGTTTATAGCTCTGGCTGTTTCAATAAATTGCATATAGACTATATCACGGATTCGCTATATTTTTCATCTGATCATATTGGGACTTTACATGGACTTTTTAATCTTTCTGAGAACTTTTTACTGATGATTAGCGCTACATTGTTCTTATATTGCTTTTAGATCTGTTTTTTATTCCAGATTCTGTGTAGCAGCTTTTCTATTTGGATTTTAATACCAACTTCTGAAGTTTGTATGTTTGAAGCTTTGAATTTCAGTTAGCGCAGCAATTTTCTTTATTATAGACTATATTACCAAAAGTATTGGGACGCCTGCCTTTACACGCATATGATCTTTAATGGCATCCCAGTCTTAGTCTTCAGGGTTCAATATTGAGTTGGCCCACCCTTTGCAGCTATAACAGCTTCAACTCTTCTGGGAAGGCTGTCCTCAAGGTTTAGGAGTGTGTCTATGGAAATGTTCACTTTTGAGCACTAAAATGGCTTTAAAAAAAAAAAAAACATGGAAAGGGCTAGAGGGCTGCAAATGGCAGCAAAATCTTCTTAAGAGCAGTAAAGTATGAATAAAAAAACTGAAAAATAATTTTCCCCTTAAATTGATGCTTTTAGAATAGCAGATTAGAACATCAGTGTCTAAACGCTGTATGTCACAGTAAAATATGAAGGAAAAAACGTTTTTTTTTTTCTTAAATCCAGATTAAGCAGACACATATGCACTGAGCTTGCATTACATGGCCGCTACATGCCGCACCCTGCACGCCGCATGCCGCCCACCTAACAGACTGATAAAAGTTTTTTTTTTCTCCCTCCTCTTCACTGGGCTCAGGTCAGGGCAAAAAGGTTATGCACTGCACCCCCACACAATAAAATCGATGTAGATCGCTGTCTGATTAAAGAAGCTTCTTCCAATTCTTTCCCCGAAAGCAATCTCCAGCCTGACCCTACAATAATCTCCTATCTCTCCCTCAGTAGCATCAGGAACTTCTCCCTACAGTAGTTAGAGCAGAGTGACGTGTGACGCTATGTGACTCCAGCTTATATAGAGGCTGGGTCAAATGCTGTACTGGCCAATCACAGGCATGCCATTAGTAGGCATGGCTGTGATGGCTTCTAAGGGCACACTAGTTAAACGCTGGTTGGCTGCCCTGCAGCTGTTGAAACCACGCCATTAAAACCGTGCCAAAACATGAAATAAATGACCGAACAATGGACTGTATCCCGAACATACAGTAAAATGTTCAGGTCCATGTCCGGGTACCGAACACCCAAAAGTCCGGGACGATCTTGAACAAT
Organism: Pelophylax lessonae; assembly: GCF_965119305.1. Taxonomy (NCBI): domain Eukaryota; kingdom Metazoa; phylum Chordata; class Amphibia; order Anura; family Ranidae; genus Pelophylax; species Pelophylax lessonae. The sequence goes on along the minus strand of NC_138777.1, from coordinate 220,331,084 downwards.
ACAGTCCATGTTCACTCAAGCCTAGTCATGAGTAGGGATGATCGAATGGTTCGGGTTGACCATCGGTTCGACCCGAACATTGACTGTCCGAGGTTCGGCCGAATTTAGAACTTTTTGCTGAAAAAGTTCGGAATTCGGCAACCAAAACCGACCAAAATGCAATGGGACAGGAAATGGGCTTTAAAAGCCCATGATTGGACCAGAACCATTAGCAAAAGCCAATCGAGGGGGCAGGATAATGCTACGAATGTGATTGGAGTGACTAGGGGGTCCCTAGGCCAATCATTAGTGAATACGCCCCCCAGTATATAAGATAGCCCTGCCAAATCCCTAGCATTGTAATACAGGGACATGGAAGAGAGTGGAAGCAGTTCTGTTAATTTTACTTTAAAAGTGTCATTTAGCATTTATTAGTGTGAGGAAAGGGATATCTAGTGTAGTTAGGGTGCTCTTTTACACTTTAGTTAGATGCAAAAATGTAGTTTCTGTAGGGAAAGTGTTAAGTGCCAGGGTGACCGTAGTGTAGTGTAGGGTGAACTGACACTGACTGCTATGGCAGGGTGACCAAACCCTTCAATATCAGGGTGACCGCTATAGAGAAAAGATAGTTTCTCTTAAATCACATTCGGTGCACTAATATGGCTTCTCGCCGGTCAGCCTACTTTTTGGCTGCAGGCGTTTATAGGGATTTTTTGAGCACATGTTTGGAGTCAGGCATGACATCTGAACATGTGTATAGAGGGTATATATACACACCCATGTATGTATATATACACCTGCACATATATAGGTGTGAAAGGAGCAGAAAACACTACTTGCGCTAATGAAATAATTAACACCAATATAGTCACGCTCCTATCACACCTATATATGTGTATGTGTAAAATACATATAAGTGTGTGTATATATATATATATATATATATATACCCCTATACAGAAGTTCAGATGTTTTGCCTGCCTCCAAAGAACCCAAAAAAATGCCCAAAAAAACGCTAGCGCCAAAAAAAACGCCCAGGTGTGTTGTTGCAGGCATTTTTTGGGCGTTTTTGGAGGCAGGCAAAACATCTGAACTTGTGTATAGTGGTATATATACACACATACTTATATGTATTTTACACTTACACATATATAGGTGTTATAGGAGCGGAGCCATATTAGTGTTAATTATTTCATTAGCGCAAGCATATATTTCTGCTACTATCACACCTATATATGTCTAGGTGTATATATACATATAAGTATGTGTGTATATATACCCGTATACAGAAGTTAGGATGTTTTGCCTGCCTCCAAAGAACCCAAAAAAATGCCCAAAAAAACGCTAGCGCCAAAAAAAACGCCCAGGTGTGTTGTTGCAGGCATTTTTTGGGGGTTTTTGGAGGCAGGCAAAACATCTGAACTTGTGTATACGGGTATATATACACACATACTTATATGTATATATACACCTAGACATATATAGGTGTGATAGTAGCAGAAATATATGCTTGCGCTAATGAAATAATTAACACTAATATTGCTCCGCTCCTATAACACCTATATATGTGTAAGTGTAAAATACATATAAGTACGTGTGTATATATACCACTATACACAAGTTCAGATGTTTTGCCTGCCTCCAAAAACCCCCAAAAAATGTCTGCAACAACACACCTGGGCGTTTTTTTTTTGGCGCTAGCGTTTTTTTGGGCATTTTTTTGGGTTCTTCGGAGGCAGGCAAAACATCTGAACTTGTGTATAGTGGTATATACACACACATACTTATATGTATTTTACACTTACACATATATAGGTGTTATAGGAGCGGAGCCATATTAGTGTTAATTATTTCATTAGCGCAAGCATATATTTCTGCTACTATCACACCTATATATGTCTAGGTGTATATATACATATAAGTATGTGTGTATATATACCCGTATACACAAGTTCAGATGTTTTGCCTGCCTCAAAGGACCCCAAAAAATGCCCAAAAAAACGCTTGCTACTAAACTGGCAAGGTGAGAAAAGAGAGAAGCCACTATCCTGTTCTATAAGTGACCTAATACAAACAATCTTTTTTTATGGTTCTGGACATGCTACAGAGCTGAAACTTCACAGGTACACATTTTAGACCCCCCAGATACTAAATCCAAAGATTTTTTTTTTTTTTAATTTTTTCAATAATTGGCTCTCTATCAAAAATGACAATTTTTAAGAACTTTTTTTGTGTGATTAATAGTCCATGGGGTATGACCCAGAACCCTAGGCACTTTTTAGGGGCATTTATTGGGTTTTAGGGCTTCAAAATTGTGTTTTTTGATTACCGAAGTTCGGGTCCCATTGATTTCAATGGGGTTCTGAAATCCAGGCCGAACTTTCGGGAAGTTCGGATGTTCTGGCCGAACCGAACTTTTGAAAAGTTCGATCATCCCTAGTCATGAGTTGTAGATTTCAAATTTTTTGCAGGGGTTTCTTGAGACCAGAAATTTATTTCAAGGGTTCCTCTGTGTTGAAAAGGTTGAGAAAGGCTGTTTACTAATATAACATATTTACATTCTAGAGAAAAAAAGAGTACCCATTTGAAAAACCTCTGGAGAAGGACTACAATAGTCCAAAACATGTCAGGTGTCCACGCAAGAGTTCATGGCGGCTAGCCTGATGGCAATTTACAGGTAGCATTATGTTTGCCATGTCCCTATGTCGTTAAGGGTACTCAGATATTTAATTTTTACAATTTTTGTATACCATTTACAGTTCTATGTTTATATGTTTTAATAAAAAAATATGTTTTTACTATATATATATTGGTCTGTCTTTAAAGCGGTAGTATACCGCTTTTTTTGACTTTTAACTACAGATAAGCCTATAATAAGGCTTACCTGTAGGTACAATTAAAAGCTCCTAAACCTGCACAGTTTAGGAGATATTACCACTGCATGCAGCCGCTGACGAGTGTGGCGCATGCGCTCTGAAGGTCCGGCCTATGTCTCTGGTTTCATGTCCGAGCATTTGCAGCATTAGCACATTGTTAACTGAGGATTATCGGGCGGTCTTTGAGAAAATGCTACATGTGCGAAACGCATTAGACCCATCCTCATCGGTTGCTAACATTTTAGTGCTTATCGCCTAGTGCAAGACAAATGATGTCAGATTTATGGAGTTGGCTCCATTTCTATCTTTTTGTATGTCTTTAATAAAATAAATTGAATTTTTATACAATATTGTTTTTCATTTCTTGAAGTTTGATGTTTTGATGCTCTAACTAACTGGTTTATGACACCCTCCTTACCATCCCTTCCTTTTTATAGGCATAGTTGGGACCCCACCTTCTAGTGGGGGAATCCCTACTATCCCTGTTGTATTTTTAATTGTATTACTCGGGATTGGAGGTTGGTCATACCAGGTGACTATAGTTTATCCAACAAACCAATTTTCCTTTCATATAGGACCTTCAGAGTTCCTTGCCGGGAATTGCCGGGAGTGACGTCATCGCGGCTCCAGCCACTCACATCGCTGGAGCCGCGGAACCCGGAAGAGACGCCGTGGGATGATGTCCGCTCCCACAGCGGTGTCCGGGGGTCCGTGTCGGGGCTTCGTTCTAAGGTAAGTAATTCATAATGAGCTATTGCCTGTTAGATGGGCACCTTAGAGACCACAACATACAGGGGTATACAATGTACAACATACAGGGGTATACAATGTACAACATACAGGGGTATACAATGTACAACATACAGGGGTATACAATGTACGGTTAAAAGCAAACACACACACATCATAGGTTGAACTGGATGGACTGGTGTCTTTTTTCAACCTCACTAACTATGTAACTATGTAACTAAGCTAGTATGCGATGCATACTAGCTCATTATGCCTTTGTCTTGCAGGGTTTTTTTTGTTTTTTTTTTTGTCATTAGAGTTTACTACCGCTTTAAAAGTCCATGAGGGTTTTACTGTGCATTTTTGCTCTTAGGTCTTTGTCTCTATTATCCAATTTGGAGAACTACACCAGGCACCTCCAGGCCTCCACTCTTCAGCACTAATAGAGCCTCCTGGAAATATAATAAACTGTCAAGAAATCCTACTTCCATCATGCACTGTCCACAGAAATATCAGTTCTAGGTGAACTATTTCAGAAAACAAAGGAAACAACAAAAGGAATGTGCTCTACGCAGCCTGGCTTTCCCTCTAGGTGACACATAAAAAAGATCAGGCGACGTACTCTACTCCTTGCTTTTCCACTTCCTCCAGCTTCTGCGGAATGGCAATTGGTATTTAGGGAACAAAAATGGGCATCAAGGCCTGCAGCTTGATTATAACAACCCTGCATAAAGTAACACTATCTTGTTTCAAATCTATTATACGTTGAAGGAATCCAAAACCAACGGTGGCTGGAGCACATGCTGTACATATCCAAACCTGAAATTTCATTAAAGTAGTTTTTTTCTACAAGTGCAAAGTAGCAATCACTCCCTGTGAAACACTGTTTTTTGTAAAGAGGTGAAGAATGCTATAATATTGGACCATGATATCGTCTAAACAGCACTCAACGCCGATTCAATTCAGGTAATGTTTTTTATGTCCTCTATTGAATTTCATTTGAATGAGATTCAGCCATTTCTTTTACCCAGTGGAAAGTAGATATTTCCTCTGAATATCAGATGTGCTCAGATCCTTGAATGACAAAATAAAAATTGATATTTTCTTGACATTGTACAGCGTGTGTTTCTTGTAATAAATGTTCCGTTAGCAAGACTGAACGTTGTATACCGAAAAAAAAAAAAAAATGATTTTCATTCTATGCTTTGAAGAACAGGAATGATCATTTAAAGGAAACCTGTATTCAGGAAAATTATATATGGGTTTATTTAGTAAAAGTACAAATAATTGCATGCGATAAACAAAATGTACCAATGTGGCTCAAAGTATGTTTTTCTGCCGTTTGAGGTTCAACATTTTCCATGCATACTGAGCTGTGTGCACAGTGCTTTAACCACTTCTGGACCAGAAGGTTTTCCCCCCTTAATGACTAGGCCATTTTTTGAGATTCGGCACTGCATTACTTTAATGGACAATTGCGCAGTCATGCAACACTGTACCCAAATGTCCTTTTTTCCCCCACAAATAGAGCTTTCTTTTGGTGGTATTTGATCACCTGTGCGATTTTTAATTGTTTGCGCTATAAACAAAAAAAGCGACAATTCTGGGGGGAAAAAAAAAACAATATTATTATTTTCTGCTATATAACATTCCCAACAAAAAAATATAAAAAACACGTCTTTTCATCATTTTGGGCCAATTTGTATTCTGCTACATATTTTTGTTAAAAAAAATCCCAATAAGCGTATTTTTTATCGTGTTTACAAACTAGGGGGAAGATTTATGTCATTTTTATTTATTTTTACTAGTAATGGCGGCGATCAGCGATTTTTAGAGGTACTGCGACATTGCAGCGGACAGATCGGACCCTTAACTGACATTTTTTACACTTTTGGGGGGACCAGTGACATTACTACAGTAATCAGTGCTAAAAATATGCATTGTTACTGTAATAATGACACTGGCAGGGAAGGGGTTACCCCAGGGGCGATCAAAGGGTTCAGTGTGAGCCTACATGGTGTTTTCTAACTGTGGGGGGATGGGCTTGTAATATCCACACAGGGACCTGTGTTCCTAAATAGCAGGAACACAGGGGCTCTGTGTTGATACCAGAGAGAGTAACGGTCTGCTGTGTTTACAACAGCAGACCGCCATTCTCTCTTCATAGGGAGCGATCGTGGGTGCCCAGCAGCAGTCACGGCTGCCGACCCCTTGCTTCGGCTTCCCCGCGATTCACGGGAACCTGCCGCCGTATAACTGCGGCAGGTTGGTCAGTAAGTGGTTCATGTGGAACTGAAATAAAACAGGCACCAGACCAGGTAGTAAACGAAACCTAATGTTCTTTCACCCAATATGGTTAGCAAGCATAAAATGGATTAACAATGGAAATAACACAATTTATTATACAAAGTGATTAACAGTAGGGACTAGGCATAAGATGATATTTGGCCTCCAGATCAGCATAAACAGTAGCAAGGCCACTTCAAGTGCAGAAGTGAGCAATAATAAAGTTTAATCTACCGAGTGTTGGAACTATATTGCCAGAGTGCATATAGGATGTTATTCCTAGACTGACTGAGTATACACTGCCCAAAAGAAGGATGTAGCAGAGGTGGCAAAGGACCAAAGGGGGCTTGCAGAATAGTTGTTAAGAGTGGGGCAGCTTTGAGATGTTCATCTGCCGGCTATAATTGGGGCCCTTTAAGAGAATTGGTGCACCTAATGACAGTCCCAGTTAGCCTGCATGCACTATAGGTACAGCAAAGGTACAATATAGTCTTGGCACAGTTGCAATATAGAAGTGGCTTAGATGTGATAAAAGTTTGTAGTATAGGGCTAGATTAGATGCAGTCTAGGTTTGTAATAGATGCGGTATGGGTACAATATGGATTGTGTACACTTGGTTTCCTGCTCTCAGTAGCTCAGTCCCTGCTAGTAGTATCAGCAATGGGCGTATAGCACTCTCACCAGTCCCCGGAATGCTGCAGTGACCTCTCGCTGTAGAAGGGAGGGACCCTTTGGTCTCTCCCCCGAAAGCCTCCGGTGATCAGTTATTTCTTTATATTTAATAAAATTATTTTTAAATAAATGCTACTCTAGTTATATTTATTGTAAAGATATTGGTACCCAAAAATCCAGACAACCCTGTTTTTCCATTTCCCTTTTCCCAGTGAATACCTCTACTATTGGGGAGTTTGAGGTCTCACTTATCCCCCCCACCCCACTCTCCGGTGATCAGTGGTGGGAAGCAGAGAGTGAGTGGACGCTCTAGTCTCCCTGTGGCAGCGGTGCTGGTGTTGTGATGTGGATGGTGCTGCGCTGCCCCTGGGTGTCCTCACTACACCCCTAGGCTTAAAGACATGAATGAGCAAGTTTGGGGTGGAGGAACTTGACTGGCCTGCACAGAGTCCTGAGCTCCCCGATAGAACACCTTTGGGATGATTTAGAGCAGAGACTGCGAGCCAGGTCTTCTCCTCCAACATCCGTGCCTGATCTCACAAATGTGCTTCTGGAAGAATGGTCAAACATTCCAATAGACACACTCCTAAACCTTGTGGACAGCCTTCCCAAAAGAGTTGAAGCTGTTATAGCTGCAAAGGGTGGGCCAACTCAATACTGAACCCTACGGACTAAGACTGGGATGCCATTAAAGTTCATGTGCGAGTACAGGCAAGTGTCCCACTACTTATGACAATACTTATGACAATATAGTGTATATAAATATCTAAATCCAATCTAGTATACAGTATAATTCAATCATAAGGCTCAATATAGGGTGTGTTTTCTGAAAATATTGAAGTATATTGAAGTATATAAGTCAGGGTTTTCTCAACCAGGGTTCCGTGGAACTCTAGGGTTCCTCCTGAGGTTGCTAGGGGTTCCTTGAGCAATGGGCAATTTCTGCCTCTCAGATAAGTTCCCAATGACACCATTGTTCCTTTTAGCTATCTGTATGGGGGTAATTCTTCCCAATGATGAGAAGAGTAAGGAGCATTCTTCCCACTGACTGTCACACTAATGTTTCATAAGTTGTAGATTTTTAATTTTTAGCAGGGGTTCCCCCGAGGCCAGAAATTTATTTCAAGGGTTCCTCTGTGTTGAAAAGGTTGAGAAAGACTGATATAAGGTATAGTTTCCCACTTGACTGGAGTTTCCCTTTACACTCCATGTAGTCCCTCACATAGCCATCTGAGAGGATTATTAAATGCACAAGTTCTAAGCCCTCTTATCTACATGCACTAATGCCTGTTTGTGTATGTCTCAGATACCATCAAACACGTGTAAATTAGAACTGACTTATCTCCATCCTACTTTTTTTTTTTAACAAGACAAAGATCAGAGCATCTACTATGAACATTTCAAACGTTCGTCTGGTTTGCGAACTTGCTTACAGGTAGATTCCTTTGGAGATTAAAGAGGATTAATTTCCTGGTATTTTCCAAGATTTGTATTAATTGTCTTCAAGGTGCGTATTCATCTGCGTTATTTTTAACATGAAAGCGCAAGGAGACACAGTCTAAATAACAATGAAATCATCAATTAGGTTCTCTGAACTCCATACAGAGCATTTTTAATCTGGTCCCTCCAGGTATCTCACAGATATTTAGCAGCTGTGTTTTTAAATGTATAATTTTTATTGCAGCTTGCAGAGATATCTGTAGTAGTTTTGCCATGTCTGATCAGCTATTGAAATCCCCCCTCCCAAAAAAATATAATAATATACAGTAAAAATAAATAATACATCTCACTTGTTTGGAAACATAAAAAATACAGGCAACATGTTTCAGGGTTTGATGCCTTCTTAGGGGGTAAGGCTACGTTCACATGTGGGCGCAGCGGATCAGGGCAGAATCACCGCGATTCTGCCCGCGATCCGGAAATCATTGCAAATCGCGGGAAGCCTGTGTGATGCCCGTGATTTGCAATGGCACCCCAAACGCTGTGATTTCCGCCTGCGGAATCGCGGTAACATCGCGCAAACAGAATCGCGGGACGCATGAGGCCCAAAAAAGGTACAAGAGCTTCTTTTGTGCATCATGCGTCCCGCGATTCTGTTTGCGTGATGTTACCGTGATTCGGCAGGCAGAAATCGCAGCAATATCGCATAGCATTTGGGGTGCCATTGCAAATCACGGGCATTGCACAGGTGTCCCGCGATTTGCAATGATTTCCGGGTCACGGGCAGAATCGCGCTGATTCTGCCCGTGATCCGCTGCACCCACATGTGAACGTAGGGCTTGGAAATGTAGTTCTGTTCTTTGCTGGATATGGAACCCAGATGCAGCTTGAAAAATATCCACAAGAACACAAACTCTGCTTGGTCCAAGGAAACTCATCTGGGCTCTATATCCAGTGAAGCTCTGGCCTACATTGTAAAGTTCTTAGTCCTGAAGAAGAGGTCAAGCCCCAAATTCAAATAAGTAAGAGTCATAAAAATCAGAAAGTTTAGGAGACCTTTATTTTTGGCTCTCCTCATGAACAATGACGGGTATTATATTTAGAAAGGATTAACACACCTATGATCTCTCCCTGACCTGAGTGACCCAACAAAATCCTCAGTCAAGTTCTTAACCTACACAGCCACTACTTGTGACAATTTTTCTCTTATTGGCTTGACAACAGTTTTGATATGGATAGTATGTCTATTGGTTAATTATGTAGTTTTACGGTACTCTCAGAATCCCTGCCAGGACTTCCCGAACTCCTACTCTCAGAATCCTTACCTATTGTCATGCTTTCTGCCTATCTAGACCTCTGCTAGGTGCTTCTAACCTAGACCTCAGCTTGGATCTGACTACTGTCTTATGTGCTGCCTACCTCAATCTCTGCCTGCACCTGTCTAATTTCTCATCTGCAACCCTGTGAACAAGTCTCTGTGTGGGCAGGTGCAGTCTACTTTCTCCACTGCAGGTGGTGCTCAACCGCAGCGCATTGCAGAGGGAGAGGGTCCTTGAGGAAGCTATCCGATTGTATGCTGCTACCCTATGTGACTCTGGTGGCCATCTTGGGTCTATTTAAGACCCTGGCTTTGGGGCTTGGCACGCATTTTGTTTGTGGCTAGTGTAGGGACAGGTTGTCATGGGGCTTACCTTTGTTGGAATCTGTAACGCAGAGATGTACGCTCACCCTTGCAGATATCCACAGACCAAGATGACCAGGTAAGAAAGCCACCTGGGCTGTGAATCTGTGCACAGGGGCTTGGCTGGGAAGGTCCCCCAATAAGCAGGACCAGCAGGAATACAACGGGAAGGTAATTTCAGGAATAACTGTAGTCACTGGATGACACGAGTCCGGATAAGGATCAGGAGATGAGAGGAAGGTCGCAGGAACAACAAGGATGAAGGTAAGGATGGAAGCCGGAGTCAGACTGGAACACACACTCAGGAAACAGGAACTATCTGGAAAAAAGATCAGCAACACAGGAACAAAGTCTGTCAAACAGGAACAAAGATCAGCAACACAGGAACAAAGTCTGTCAAACAGGAACAAAGATCAGCAACACAGGAACAAAGTCTGTCAAACAGGAACAAAGATCAGCAACACAGGAACAAAGTCTGTCAAACAGGAACAAAGATCAGCAATGAACTGACACTGCTCTAACCGAGAGGCAGTGTTTTATACTGTAGCTTGCTTAATTGAGAAATTAGCTTCAGGTGGACAATGAGAGACAAGAGCATACTCAGGTGAAGTCCAGCCCCCTAGTGCTGCAGGCAATACCAGATTAACAAGACTGGATCCATCTGAGCTGAAGTGTGGCTCAGAGGCAGGATAACAGGACAGAATGTCAAAGTACACAGGTTCAAATGCCACGTCATGTACTCAACGGTGGCCATGCCTGGCTATCTGTAATACACGGTGAGAACTGTGACACAGGTCACCCATCTGTCAGGGACAGTGATTAGTGGTAGGGAGAGGTTCCAGATGAGTAGGGAAAGAATAGGGACATACCATCCTTCCTGGAAACCTCCCCATTTGGGCATGGACTGACCAGGGCACATTTTGCCTCTTCAGAGAGATGCAGTCGGCACATCAGAGACCTGCTCTACTACACATCGCTGTTACATTCTGTGAGAGTTCCCAGTTGGGTGCTTTCCCGCTGGGCTTGTTGTGAATTGCTGAACTCCAACTTTAATACAATTTAATTTTTCTGCAACTGGACTCTGAGTATTTACTGCTGCCACACAATGCTACACCTCCCCACATATGCATCAAAGCTTCTCCATTCTGGCCATAGCTTGGTGGAGTGATCCTGAAGGCTAAGACCTTGTGTCAGCCTGCAGCGAAGAAAATCGGAGACCACTAGGATTGCTGACCCATCTCCACCATTAGTAGCTCTGGTGAAGAAAAACTGCCACTTCTAGGCTTTGGATGAGCCCACATCACCTGCCAAGGGGAGGCTATAACAAGAAGCAAGGAACAAGGTAAAATTGTTAGATAAATGGCCTTCATTACAGGGGAGGACTGGGAACCTTAAGCCTGAAGGCAAAACACAACCAACTAACCCTTTCATGGGAGAGACGGATTTCTTTGGACCAAAGGAAGTGTATGATGCAAAGTTTGTCATTTTGAAGAACTAGGACACCTGCTGGTGGTGGTCTCCAAAACTAAATGTTATTCCAGTGTCGTCCAGCAGTTAGTAGGTCCCAGCAGTTAGTCACCATCTGTTGTTGGCTGCTGTGAAGGTATTAGGCCCCACCTCTGGAATCACATACAGTATTTTCCCTATATGCTGGTTTACTCTGAAGCTGTCACTCCTTGAACCTGTTATCCATTCTGGGCCCACTTCCTGACTTAGCTTCCTAATACTTTGAACTTCCACATGACCCTGCTCTACCTGATTCCCTTTCCCTGTTACATAGTTAGTTAGTTCTGTATTCGTGTTTTATGTCACTTATGTTCTTGTGTTTATAATACATTATATTTTTTCACTTAGCCTTGAGTTTGTATCTCTTGAGTAATTTCCACATATCTGTTCACGCTAGCACTGCACGCATACAAGCATGTAATATCCCAACAGCCATTGATGTATGAATGGAGAAGTATCTCTATTTAGGGTCCCCAGCCCAACATGTCTCATTTGTACAGGCCTAGAGGGCAAGTGCCTCACCGCCACTCATAGCCCAGTCTTCCTCTGTGCCATCATCATCTAAGGGGGACATACATCTCCAACCCAAAGACTAAAAATGAGGAGGGGGATCATCACACATTCACTTTTCAGCTAAATTCTAGCTTCTGGACAATAAAAGATCTAGCTGTCAGTCAGTATAGGTATACTTGCTTATTATGGCAGGCTTTTCTATGGGTTGCCCTCCTCAAGTGCTAATAACTACATGATCACCATAGCTTATCCTTTTCCCACCCAATGCCATCTTCTCCTCCGCCTCTTCCAAGTCCAACATCTTCTTTCTTCAGCCTGGGAGTGGTCATTGATGGTGTAAATCCTGTACTTACAGGTGGTGGGAAGGGACTGGGAATGTACACCACCCATGTTGCACAGGAAATATAATCTAAAATAAAAATGCAAAGGCTATATTTATTGGTACAGCAGTGCCAGGCTAATGACAACTTCCAAGTTACGCGGCTGGGTCTGGTGAGCGCACACATGGACGGAAGTCAGACTAAACTGTCCTGTGTATGCCTGTTCCTGTGGAGGCAGATAGGCATTCCTGCAGTTGTGAGCTCCCCCTCCATGGCCCAAGTGGCCTGACAGCAGTGCATGGCCGACAGGTGCTTGCCACCTGCTAAGTTTGGTGGCAGGATGCACACGGGAATCAGGACTAATGCTTGGATGGGGCTGGGTCGCTGGGCAGGTGGGGCCCTCTGGGCAAGTCGGACCCCCGGGCAACTGCCCATTCAGTAAGATGGCCCAGTCTGCCCTTACTCATGATGGCAATGAGCAGAAATGCTAGGGGATGTTTTTCAAAATGATTTCTTAGCAAAATAAAGCATGGCGACATGGATGGATGGGGGAGATTGCTTTGAATAATACAAATGAATTAAATAGCATTTTTGGTTTGTGGTGCTCAGATGCAGTGCAGTTCCACTTTAATGCATTCTCTGCATAAGGTAAAAAAAAAAAAACCTCCTGTGTCAGAGGATCCCCCAATTCCCACTTTATACTTACCTGAGCCCTATCTCAATCCAGCACTGTGCACAAGAGCATTGTCTCTCTCCTGGCTCTGGCCTTCCTCAATGGGCAGATTGATAGCAGAGGGAGACAATGGCTCTGTGATGAGGGAGTGAGGGGCGGGGCAGAGCCACCCTGTCTGTGTCAATAGAGGCTTAAAAAAAATTAAAAGCATCCCCATCCCTCCATGCTTGTGCGCACAAGCGAACGTAAGTGTAAACGGTATTCGAACCACACATAGTTATCGCCGCTATCATTAGAGCAAGAGCAATTATTCTACTGCTAGACCTCCTCTGTAATTCTAAACAGGTAACTTGTAAAGGTTTTTAAAGTGTTGACTATGGAGATTTTTAAGTACCATAGTAAGTCGCCATTCCACGAGTCTGTGCAATTTTAAAGCGTGTCATGTTAGGTATCTTTTTATTCAGCGTATGTTGTGGAAATTTTATTAATAATAATGTGGACATTTATTTAGGATGTTTTTTTAGTTAAATTGCCATGATGTCTCCCAGTGTCAGTTTACCGGTAATCGCTATGCACAGCGAATATTACTAGCATTGAGGAAAGACCTGTAATTGTGGAAACCTTCCATTAAATGGAGACTGCACGCTACTTGTAGCCTGATCATCCCTATCGGCGGTGCCGGTGTGGATCTCTGGCAGTGCAAGGAGAGCAACACCGCACAAATGTATATCAGCCAACTGGGGCCCCGGTATTCACTGACGGAGATATGTTTGTGATATGGAACTCTTATCATCTTGATAATATCTGCCCTTTACCAGGAATAATGGCTGGCATCTTTCTGTCATATTTGATTCATAAAATTGAAATACTGCTGCTATTGTCTATTGCAGATATAGTAAAGTCTCATTCACTGTAACAATAGCATGGTCACTATCCTATCAAATATGTTTTTTTTTATGCATTTTATTATATAGGATCCACTCTAACAGGTTATGATGGAAGTGCATGCACATGTATTAGCGGGGCAATGTTCATGAGATACACGCCAGTTCCATTGCATAGTGTTTGGCTGGCATTTTGTCCTACACGTGGGTTTCATTTTGTTAATAGTGCATGGTCACTCGTGCACCTAACGGTGGGAAACTCAAGCACGCGGCTCTGCTCATGCATGAACATGCACTCCCCTTCCTATTGTATTTTTCAATGTATACATGTCTGTGATTGGTGGTATTGACGCCACTCCCCTGTAACCCCCTTTTGTTCTCTGGCTATAAATAAACCTGAGCTCTGCTCTAAAAAGCAGCTATACGTCAGTTGGCATCGAAGTGACACAGCTAGCGTCTGTTTCATTCCTTGTCGCAGAGTGCACTGGGATAACCTTACACAAAAGAGCTGTACATTGTACTTTTCAGTGCAAGGGATTAATGTCGCTTGGTGTGTATTAATATCCACAAGTGCGCTTTTCAGTGCAGTGAAGTCTTCAGGGCACCTAGAGAATTTCTATGTTCCAAACCCCATTCATTTCCACAACAGCGTAACATCATCTTTCACATTATAAAAAAAAATTGGAGAAACTATTGTGTTTTTTCAAAATTAATTAAAGTGTATTTTTTCCCCCACAAATTGTGTTTGCAAAATCACCACGCAAATGTTGTGGAAAATTTGATTGTGGACATTTCTTTAGTTAAATAGTCATAATGTCTCCCAGTGTCAGTTTTATCGGTAATCGCTATTCACAGCGATTATTGCTTTAACTGTCATTGCAGGAAAGACTTGTTAGTAAAAACCTTCCATTAAGATGAGATGGCACAATACTTGTAGCAAAGAGAGTCCATCGCACAAATCTTTACCCGCCGTTTGGGGCCCCGTACTGCTGAGATATGTTTGTGATATGGAATTCTTATCATTTTACCAAGATTAATGGATGGCATCTTTTAGTCATATTCGATCCGTGTGACTGAAACACTGCTGCTATTATCTTATGCAGATAAAGCCTCATCAACTGGAACAAATAGAATGGTCACAATCAAATTTGGTTTATATATATGAATCATATTTGATGAGATCCACTAACAGGTAACGTTTATGGATGAGCACAGACAAGTCCATAAGATGGCAGCCATTTCTGCTCATCTCTGCACATGTCTGTGTTTCTACATAAGCACTGCCCATTGTACTTTTTGCATGTATACATGTTCTGTGATTGGTGGTTCTTGAAGCCACTCCCTGTAACCTCCTTTTGTTCACTTGCTGTAAATAAACCAAGCCCTGCCCTGAGACTCACAGAAGATACAGGAAACTCACACACACACAGCACAGAACACATAGACACAGAGCTCACACAGCCATTCATCCATGCAGACACACAGAAACACACAGAAACTCTCACACACAAACACTTGCTCTTACCGACACTCACGCATCCACACACATACATATCCAGAGAGAGAGACCCAGCAGATGGCATTGATATAACCCAGCGTGTCTGTTCCTTTTTTTTTTGTCACCGAGTGCTTGGTAAACCTTATGCAAAAGAGCGGCACATTTGTACTTTTCGGTACATTTGTACTTTTCAGTACAAGCTATTAATACCGTTTGGTTCGTATTAATCTTGAGCGCACTGATCAGGTTTCTATGCTCCAAGCCCTAATAATTTCCAGGACAGCAAATACCACGTGACATAAAAAATGGCCATGGTCGCCATGGTTTTTACTACAGATCAATTTAAGGGCACCCAATCTACCTTTACTCTAAGCCTTGTATAACCCACCGCAGCCAAATTCAGCAGGCATTTTACAATGTTGTTAGGCAAGACTACATCCCCTTGTCTATGTGCTAGGCCTCTGTCCTATGAAATCTACAGACAGCAGTGATGAAAACCAGGCAACACTCATTCTGCCTTTTCACAAGCTCTGGTCAAGTGCCATTCATAAAATGAACATACCGGTAGCTAAAGAGATACAGTATAATAAGCTAGGCAGACAGTTGTATGGAGTGAATGCCAGAAGAGAAATCCGAGGCACTTATCGAGTAGGCTGTGTCCCCCGCGTCAGTTTAAATGCAAAATGCTGGACGGGAAGATTTCTTTAAGTAGTTCTGTACTCCAGCACAGATATGGATGTTTTGCTCTGGGTAGACACAATTTGGCATGAGGTCCTCTGCCGGAGAATGATAGAAATGAATCGCTAATGAGAAGCCGGCCTGTTTGACTTGTCATCCATCCAGCTTCACCGAAATGACGAGCTTCACACGCATTGTGACAGACGGGCCTCCTTTTGTGTCAGCACAATGCTATCTGGTGTAGACATATGTTCATTTTCAAAAGGTGCTCTGAGAAAAAAAAAGGGTGGCCTATTTTCTGAGGGGTGTGAAATGAGCGGCAAATAACACATATCGGGGCACTTTGTATTTCTGTATGACTTTAATTGGCCTTGGATTTCATTCTGTTCTTCACAAAATAAAACGCGCGTTTATAGTCTCCATCGTTACAGCGAGAGCTTTGGGTCCCATGCTGGCTTTGAACGCAGCTCTGGGACTTAGAGATATCACTGCTCCAAAGATTTATAGGACTCAATAAAGACCATTTAGCCTGGTGTTACATGATATGTAGCGGCAATGACGTTAACCCATAGCTGCAGGCTTGACATAGAAAGGATGTCAAGGATTGGTCCAACCAAAGCTGGCACTTCAGCTCTTGGTTGGTGCTGGAGTGCTAAAGTGTATGTAGCACCCTCCTAGAACGGTGCTAGGTTAAAAGCATTGTGATGATCTAGCTGCTTATCAGGGGAGCCTGATCTATTAGGTTGCCTGTTACATGTTCCCATGTGTGATTCACTGGGTCTGAGGGAGTGTCCCCACTGAACCCAATAAGGGAGCATGTTGGACAGTGGAGGAAACCCAGCCAGTGACACACAGGCTTTTATGAGGGTCCCAGGGGGAGGGCACAACTGCAGTGCATCCTGGGATTGCTCATAAAAGTCCCAGGAGGAGGCTGACGGCTGTCTCTCCTCCTGCTGTCTGTGGAAGGTGGTCACAGACAGTCGGCCTAGTGAACCAGGTGTGGAGCTGAGCCTAAAGGATCCTGGAAAGCTGACAGTGGAGCTGCTGGTGGAGTCATCTGGGAAAAACAGTGTCCGTAAGTACCAGGGGACTTGCCTAAGGGTCTGCCCAGGAAGGGTTACCACTCCAGTGAAGTCAGCGGATAAAGGGTCAGCTCACACAATATGCAGAGTAAAGGGGGTACCAAGTAGAACCCTGAAGAGTAGGGGTAAAGGGGGTGCCAAACGGGGCCCCAAAAAGAGATTCACTGAATAGTTTGCTTGCTAACTACTTCCCTACAGTGGCAAGGTTAAGCAGCGGCCTTGCCGCATTCAGCTCAGATTAGAAGTCCCGAAATTGCGCATAGTTCATTCAGTTTGAGTATCCCACTCATCCCTTCTCCCATCCTAGTTCTCAAATAAACAACATAAAACAAATCCCCTGGACTGTTTTCTGACTGTGCCAAACACTAAGAGCCGGTCCACACTAGCGCGACTTGTCAGGCGACTTGTCAGCCTGACAAGTCGCGCTCCCTCGCGGTCCATTGACCGCTACAGGACCCGTTCTAATAGGAGCGACACAAGTCGCTCCGACTTAGAAAAAGGGTCCTGTACTACTTCGGGGCGACCTCGGCGCGACTTGCATAGACTTCCATTATGTGAAGTCCCTGCAAGTCGCTCCGAAGTCATGGTGCATGGGAATGCACAAGTCACCCCCGAAGTAGTAAGGAGTCGTGTCGCCTTAGTGTGAACCGACTCTTAAAATATCTCGAATTGCTAAGTTGTTGCTATGGGTAGCCCAGGGGAATCTGTATCCAGCAGCTCCCATGGGAGTAGTGCTACATATATCAACTCAAAATCAAAAATCTCGATACCATCCAAGCGCTTACTCTGTTGGGAATTGTAGGCGTGCTGCTCTCCTTAGGTTGGGAAACTCCAAAATACTGAAAACAGCCTAGTCCATTACCCTTCGACTCCTTTAAACGTTTATTAAGCACCTGCCGACCGCCCCACGCAGATTTACTGCGGCAGAGCAACTTGGCTGCGCAAAATCACATAGAGCTGTTTTCAGTCACAGCAGGAGTCGGGCCAGGGGAGGGGCCGCGGTGATTACCGCCGCTCTTCCCCGATCGTCGGGGATCGAGTGTGGAGATCCGCTCGCCTCCTAAGTGACAGGCAGGGTCAGATTGCAGGATTCAGCATAGCTGAACCTGCGATCTGTCCTTGTGTCACATAGTCCCCTCCCCCCACACACGTTAGTAAGCACCAGGCATACATTAACCCCTTGATCACCAATAAAAGTTAACCCCTTCCCTGCCAGTGTCATTTTTACAGTAACAGTGCATATTTATAGCACTGATTACTGTAGTAATGTCACTGGTACCCCCAAAAGTGTCAAAAATGTCAGTCAAGGGTCCGATCTGTCCGCCGCAATGTTGCAGTCCGGCAAAAAAAAAAAACCGCAGATCGCCGCCATTACTAGTTAAAAAAAAAAAACAATAAAAATGACATAAATTTCCCGTAGTTAGTAGCTGCGAAAACGTTTGTGCAAACCAATCAAAATATGCTTATTGCGATTTTTTTTACCAAAATATGTAGCAGAAAACAAATTGGCCTGAAGTGTTAAAAAATTTAGATTTTTAAATTTTTTGGGGGGGAAATTTCAAAAAAAAATTTGAAAAATATTGTTATTTTTTCAAAATTTACGCTCTTCTTTTGTTTATAGCGCAAAAAGTAAAAAATCGCACAGGCGATAAAATACTACCATAAGAAAGCTCTATTTGTGGGGAAAAAAAGGACGTCAATTTAATTTGGATACAGCATCGCACGACCGCGCAATTGTCAGTTAAAATAACACAGTGCCGAATCGCAAAATATGGCTTGGTCAGGAATGGGCTAAAATCTTCCGGTCTTAAAGCGGTTAAAAATATGCTCATTGAGAATTTTTTTGTCAAAGACATGTAGCTAAATACATTTTGGCCTAAATATATGACAAAAATTGAATATATTGGATATTTTTTAACTGTCAAAGTAGAAAAATATAGTTATTATTTCAAAATTGTCGCATTTTTTTATTAATATCGCAAAAAATAAAAATCGCAAAGATAATCAAATACCACAAAAATAAATCTCTGTTTGTGGGAAAAAAAGGATGTAAATTTTGTTTGGGTACGGCGTTGACCGCGCAATTGTCAGTTAAATTCGCACAGTGCCGAATCGCAAAAAGTGGCCTAAACGTAAAACAGCAAAATCCTCCGGTGGTAAAGTGATTAATTATGACTGAGATTACACTAATCCCAACTAACATTATTTAAACAAATATACAGTATCTCATAAAAGTGAGTACATCCCTCACATTTTTGTAAATATTTTATTATATCTTTTCATGAGACAACACTGAAGAAATGACACTTTGCTACAATGTAAAGTAGTGAGTGTACAGCTTGTATAACAGTGTAAATTTGCTGTCCTCTCAAAATAACTCAACACACAGCCATTAATGTCTTAACCGCTGGCAACAAAAGTGAGTACCCCCCTAAGTTAACATGTCCAAATTGGGCCCAAAGTGTCAATATTTTGTATGGCCACCATTATTTTCCAGCACTGCCTTAACCTTCTTGGGTATGGGGTTCATCAGAGCTTCTCAGGTTGCCACTGGAGTCCTCTTCCACTCCTCCATGACGACATCACGGAGCTGGTGGATGTTAGAGACCTTGCGCTCCTCCACTTTCCGTTTGAGGATGCCCCACAGATGCTCAATAGGGTTTAGGTCTGGAGACATGCTTGGCCAGTCCATAACCTTTACCCTCAGCTTCTTAAGCAAGGCAGTGGTCATCTTGAAGGTGTGTTTGGTCGTTATCATGTTGGAATACTGCCCTGCGGCCCAGTCTCTGAAGGGAGGGGATCATGCTCTGCTTCAGTATGTCACAGTACATGTTGGCATTCATGGTTCCCTCAAGTTCCCCAGTGCCAGCAGCACTCATGCAGCCCCAGACCATGACACTCCCACCACCATGCTTGACTGTAGACAAGACACACTTGTCTTTGTACTCCTCACCTGGTTGCCGCCACACACGCTTGACACCATCTGAACCAAATAAGTTTATCTTGGTCTCATCAGACCACAGGACATGGTTCCAGTAATCCATGTCCTTAGTCTGCTTGTTTTCAGCAAACTGTTTGCAGGCTTTCTTGTGCATCATCTTTAGAAGAGGCTTCCTTCTGGGACGACAGCAATGCAGACCAATTTGATGCAGTGTGCGGCGTATGGTCTGAGCACTGACAGGCTGACCCCCCACTCCTTCATCCTCTGCAGCAATGCTGACAGCACTCATACGTCTATTTCCCAAAGACAACCTCTGGATATGATGCTGAGCATGTGCACTCAACTTCTTTGGTCGACCACGGCGAGGCCTGTTCAGAGTGGAACCTGTCATGTTAAACCATTGTATGGTCTTGGCCACTGTGCTGCAGCTCAGTTTCAGGGTATTAGCAATCTTCTTATAGCCTAGGCCATCTTTATGTAGAGTAACATATCTTTTTTTCAGATTCTCAGAGAGTTCTTTGCCATGAGACGCCATGTTGAACTTCCAGTGACCAGTATGAGAGAGTGAGAGCGATAACACCAAATTTAACACACCTGCTCCCCATTCCCATCTGAGACCTTGTAACACTAACAAATCACATGACACTGGGGAGTGAAAATTGCTAATTGGGCCCAATTTGGACATTTTCACTTAGGGATGTACTCATTTATGTTGCCAGCGGTTTAGACATTGATGGCTGTGTGTTGAGTTATTTTGAGGGAAAAGCTAATTTTCACTGTTATACAAGCTGTACACTCACTACTTTACATTGTAGCAAAGTGTCATTTCTTCAGAGTTGTCGCATGAAAAGATATAATAAAATATTTACAAAAAATGTGAGGGTGTACTTACTTTTGTGAGATACTGTATGTATTATTCCTCGTATTACATAGATCCTGTCTATTCTTGACTTCCCATGACATTCTGTACCAGATACTTTATATGTCATCCTCCAACTAGCTACAATACATACACCAGAAATATCTGACATTTTACTGCCTCAGCTGAAGAACTTCATCACCTGATCAAAGTCATTCTCACATATTAATATTATGATTAATCATAAAACCAAATATATTTTGCAAGCTTGCCATGAATATAATATAACTCCTATAAGGGCCGAACTTTGAATTTCGAATAATTATCCAACAGGGTGAAGAAGACGCATCCGATAACGGAAGCCCCATAATAACTCAATGGGTGACGTCACTTCCCAGGCATTTCACAGCCGTTGTCGGTCCTCTCCTGCACAAAGCTTCCACCGCTGGAGACCGGACCGGATCGGGTGCAGAAAAGGTAGGAACAACAATTTTTGCTTTACAAGGTTAGATACAGTGCCTTGCGAAAGTATTCGGCCCCCTTGAACTTTTCGTCCTTTTGCCACATTTCAGGCTTCAAACATAAAGGTAAAAAACTGTATTTTTTTGTGAAGAATCAACAACAAGTGGGACACACTCATGAAGTGGAATGAAATTTATTGGATATTTCAAACTTTTTTAACAAATAAAAAACTGAAAAATTGGGCGTGCAAAATTATTCAGCCCCCTTAAGTTAATACTTTGTAGCTCCACCTTTTGCTGCGATTACAGCTGTAAGTCGCTTGGGGTATGTCTCTATCAGTTTTGCACATCGAGAGACTCAAATATTTGCCCATTCCTGCTTGCAAAACAGCTCGAGCTCAGTGAGGTTGGATGGAGAGCGTTTGTGAACAGCAGTTTTCAGTTCTTTCCACAGATTCTCGATTGGATTCAGGTCTGGACTTTGACTTGGCCATTCTAACACCTGGATATGTTTATTTGTGAACAATTCCATTGCAGGCTCCATCCAATGGGAGGTCAGTCAGGCACAGCTCAAGGAACCCCTGACAACCTCTGGAAGAAGCCTACGTTTCCACTAACTCTGGTTGAGAATAGCTGCCTCAAAGAGTCCCTTTCCCTTTAACCATTCAGGACATTCATCCACTATATTTGTCCTGGTGACTGTTGTCATCATCAAGACAGAAAGTGATGGAAATGCAAAATGTTAGCGTTGTCACCAGGAAGTGAGAGTAAAACATTCAAAGTTGACTTTATTTTCCAGTGACAACAGTCTTCAAGAAACATTCCCTTAATTTGCAGAGTTTTTCTCGTACTTCCCATTGTCTGTAGAACAAGAAAGAATAAATTCAGTTCAGCTAATCTTTCCTCATATCTGAGCTAGTCCATTCCTTTTCTCAGTTTGGTTGCCCTTTTCTGCACTTTCTCCAGTTCCCTGATATCCTTTTAGTGAGCTGGTGCCCAAAACTGAACTGCATATTCAAGATGAGGTCATACTAATGCTTTGTAGAAGAGGCATATTATCTCTCTCTCTCTTTCTCTTTATAACTCTTTAATACAAGAAAGTAATTTCTAGCTTTAGAAACTGCAGCTTGGCATTGCATACTATTATTACGTCTATGATCTACCAGAACACCCAGATCCTTCTTGACCATTGACTCCCTCAGCTCTACTTCTCCAGCAGTGTATAATTCATAGTTCTTGATGTCTAGTAACAGGTACTTGATGGTTATCATTACTTTTTTAAAGTGTATAAGACATTCAACGATGGAGAGACTACAGTTCCACCTTAGTAATGCAGTTGCACATTTGGAATTTTTGTTCTGAAGATTAAAAGAAGGCTCGACAATAAATGTTCTTCAAAATAATTGCAAGCGAGCAAATGATAATATCACACATACACTATATTGTCAAAAGTATTGGGACACCTGCCTTTACACGCACATGAACTATAATGGCGTCTTAGTCCATAGGGTTCAATATTGAGTTGGCCCACCCTTTGCAGCTATAACAGCTTCAACTCTTCAAGGAAGGCTGCCCACAAGGTTTAGGAGTGTGTCTATGGGAATGTTTGACCATTCTTCCAGAAGTGCATTTGTGAGGTCAGGCACTGATGTTGGAGAGAAGGCCTGGCTCGCAGTCTCTGCTCTAATTCATCCCAAAGGTGTTCTATTAGGTTGAGGTCAGAACTCTGTGCAGGCCAGTCAAGTTCCTCCACCTCAAACTTGCTCATCCATGTATCAATGTAGAAGAAATGGCTGCACTCCAAGTATAATCAAGATTCAGGTTTATTGACCAAACATCCCAATGTGCCACATTGGGATGTTCGGTCAATAAACCTGAATCTTGATTATACTTGGAGTGCAGCCATTTCTTCTACATTGATTGTCTGCGGAGGCAAGCCGAGGCGTGCACCTATATATCACCAGGCTTCCTGATTCACCTGGAGCAGTGAGTTCTCCTTGTCTTTGTTGCTCATCCATGTCTTTATGGACCATCCCCAAACTGTTCTCACAAAGTCGGGAGCATGAAATTGTCCAAAAATGTCTTGGTATGCTGATGCCTTAAGAGTTCCCTTCACTGGAAGAAAGGGGTCAAGCCCAACCCCTGAAAAACAGCCCCACACCATAATCCCCCCTCCACCAAATGATTGGGACCAGTGCACAAAGCAAGCTCCATAAAGACATGGATGAGTGAGTTTGGGGTGGAGGAACTTGACTGGCCTGCACAGAGTTCTGACCTCACAAATGCACTTCTGGAAGAATGGTCAAACATTCCCATAGACACACTCCGAAACCTTGTGGACAGCCTTCCCAGGAGAGTTTAAGCTGTTATAGCTGCAAAAGGTGGGCCAACTCAATATTGAACCCTGCTGACTAAAGCTGGATACACACTATACAATTTTCCTTAGATTTTTTCCTTCAGACTTACCAAAACTATATAATATGAGGTCAGACCTAAACAGTTTCAATTGGTATGCAATCAGGCAGGCCCTTTCACTACATAGTGGAAGGTAAATCTAAAGGAAGTCTGCCAACAAAAGTTGTATAGTGTGTATCCAGCTTAAAGGCCCGTACACTTGCGTCGAAAATTGGCAGGGAATTTTCGTCCGGCGACCGATCCGCCGATTTTCGGCTTGTTAGTATGATGCTTCCGACAACCGACTCCGACTTTTTGTCCGCCGTCAAAACACGGCCGATTTTCGTGCAGTCAGTACAGATTTCAACAGGGAAAAATCTAATGAGCAAGTCTGGGCATGCTCAGAGAAGAAAGAACACAAAGAAAGCAAACCAACACATGACATCACTTCTGAAGTAGAATTTTGTTGGGCGAGAAAATTCGTGTGCAGTCTAGGCACATTCCAACCAACAAAACACCACTCTGGACAAAAGACGGACGATCGGTCGGCCGATAATCGTTGCGTGTGTACTAGGCTTAAGACTGGGATGCCATCAAAGTTCATGTGCGTGCAAAGGCAGGTGTCCCAATACTTTTGACAATATAGTGTATATTGCAATAAATGTGAGCAGTCAATGCACTTTTTTTTTTTAAATGTTTCTACAAAAAATAGAAAATAACCTGTATAATATTATACCCTTGTGCTCCAAATAATCATTAACATTTATTGAATCCATTTGCCAAAGAAAGCTTTTCCAACAGTTTTTTTCCCTCTTTAAACCTCAGCTGTAGACTTCCAATATTTTGCCTTCACTCAATCATCCTTTCCCCTCTAATGAAAAGTTTAAATAAAACCTTTCCATTCCAACGTCAAGCAAAAAAAAAAAAAAAAAAAAAGACTAAAGGTAGTTCTATGAATGATGGCACAAAGCTCTCCTGCCCACAGAATGCCCAACTTGTTAGAGGGGGAATTTTATAAATTCACATTTAGAACTTCTAAATTCTTCTTTGATTCCTTTTTAATTACAATAACAGATGAGACACTTGTTGAACCATTATGTGTGTCCATGGATCTTCAGCGTATCCGGAGTAATTGGCGTTTATCCTCCCCACTTGCGTCCTGTTAGCTCGGATGACCAGTCACACTAGATCTGGGAACCTCCACCTGGGAGGAATCTTACGAGTTGATGCTT
Source organism: Pelophylax lessonae (assembly GCF_965119305.1). Lineage (NCBI taxonomy): Eukaryota > Metazoa > Chordata > Amphibia > Anura > Ranidae > Pelophylax > Pelophylax lessonae. The sequence goes on along the minus strand of NC_138777.1, from coordinate 220,306,380 downwards.
ATTCCCAGGGCACCACTCTAATCTCAAATCATTTATTCACAGGATTTAAGAGCTTTTGATGTTGAGAAGACTCGTTTGACAACAATCCCAGAGGATCTCAATTGCTAGGAAATGAAGAAATGTTGTTTTTTACAAATGCAGCTCCTTATGGCATTACTAAGTTCTATAAACATTGATTTTTCACAGAGACCACAAGTTGTTAATTTAATGCAAATCTTTAAAGGCAAATTGTAATGACAGAGATAGGAAGGTGGCCATTGCTGCCTTCCTATATACTAGTTGCATGTGATGCTTATCCTCTGGGTTCCATGGCATCCCTAAAGCAGGGATACAGATATGGAGTTCTGACTTAACCAGTTCTGGACCAGAAGGATTTGCCTCCTTAACCACTTAAGCCCCGGAAGATTTTACCCCCATTCCGACCAGGGTTTTTTTTGCGATTCGGCACTGCCTGACTTTAACGGACAATTGCACGGTCGTGCGATGCTGTACCTAAACAAATTTGACGTCCTTTTTTTCCCACAAACATAGCTTTCTTTTGGGGGTATTTGATCACCTGTGCGATTTTTTGATCATGCGCTATAAACAAAAAAAGAGCGAGAATTTAGAAAAATAACAATATTTTTCACAATGTAAAAATCAAATTTTTTTAACATTTTTGGCCAATTTGTTTTCTGCTACCTATGCTTGGTAAAAAAATCACAATAAGCGTATTTTGATTGGTTTGCGCAAAAGTTGTTGTGTTTACTAACTAACGGAAAGATTTTTGTCATTTTTGTTGTTTTTTTTTTTTAACGAGTAATGTCAGCGATCTGCGATTTTTTTTTGCGGGACTGCGACATTGCGGCGGACAGATCGAACCCTTGACCGACATTTTTGACACTTTTGGGGGTACCAGTGACATTACTACAGTAATCAGTGCTATAAATATGCACTGTTACTGTAAAAATGACACTGGAAGGGAAGGGGTTAACTTTATTGGGGAAGGAGGGGTTAAGTGTGGGAATGGGGGCTCCATAGGAAGAAGAAGACATAGGTAGAAGTAAGGGGGCTTCATAACACTGAGAAGACCTGGTCTAGAAGGATGAGGCTCCATAGCACTGAGAAGACATAGGTAGAAGTAAGGGGACTTCATAACACTGAGAAGACCTGGGTACAAGGAAGGGGGCTCCATAGCACTGAAAAGACATAGGTAGAAGTAAGGGGGCTTCAAAACACAGAGAAGACATACGTAGAAGTAAGGGGGCTTCTAAACACTGAGAAGACTTGGGTAGAAGGAAGGAGACTGCAAAACACTGAAAGAATGTGTAACAATCCTACGGGCTCACCTGAGTCAGAGGACTGCTGGCCGGAGGTAGGAGTGGGGCCCAGTGGCAAGGACCGCAGGCAGGTAGTAGGTGCAGGAAGTCTGGCAGAGGCGTGGTCAGACAATCCGGGTTGGCTACAGTGGTAGCAGTGCTGGATACTGGATGGACACCAGGTAGTACTCTGATGAGGACAAGGGTTCACCTGAGGTGCGGAAAGTAAGTGCTAGCTGGTTTTCACTAGAGCCCCTAATGGTGGGGATAGACTGCGCTGCAAGCTAACACCAGGTCGCGGTCCCCAGGATCACCCAGCCAGGCAGAGTGCAGGTTCGGTACGAAGGCGGAGGAGCAGACAAGGGATAACCAGAGAGAAGGCAGACAAGACAAAGGTCGGGGCTGGCAGCAGTAAGCGTGGTCAGACAATCCGGATCGGCAACGGAGGTAGCAGTTCAGTAGGTAGGGACAAAGTAGAAGAGTAGTCGGTAATCAATTCCTAGTCAGCAGTGGATTTGTGGTAGTAGACAAGAGCAGCAGGTGAGGAGAAGCTTGATCAAGGCTCAGGAGTTCAATAATCAGCAAGCTGGAGTGCAAGGGGCTTGACTTATATAGGGAAGTACCAGGTGTAGGGAATCAAGGGTGATGAGCAAGGCTTGGCAAGACTAAGGTTGAATAATAGGCTGCAGGGAGGAATGTCCAGAGAGGACGGTAGCCTAGTAAGCAGGGCTACCGCCTGGGATGTGGCTGGTCATGGGTTCAAATCCCGACAGAATGTGAGTAGAAGGATGGGAACTCCATAACTCCATGGAAGGTTTGAGCCAGAAGGCACTCCATAACACCAAGGAAGGTCAGTGCCAGAGGGAACTTCAAAAAGACCAACAAAGGAACTTCACCTAGGGATGACACTAAATCTACACTATGAGAGCACCTGGTTTCTTGCAATTACTTGAGTTCTGTTTGTGACAGAAATCACAAACTATAACCCTAAGCTAAGTAATTTCCCTATGGCATACAGACCATTGTTAATGCTCATTTGCTAGGAAGGATAGATAGCATGTACATGTGTGTGTTGCATGCATATTTGTTATACTCTGTATGTCATGTATATTTTTTTCCTACAATTGTAAGTAGTTTGTAGTTTCTGCCCCACATCCAATCAATGTCCAAAGCTTGCCACCTCAACCTACGCAACATCTCACCTAAACCCCTACCTAATCAATGATACCACAAAGCTCCTAATTCACTCCCTGGTCATCTCTTACCTTGACTACTGCAACTCTCTCCTCATTGGCTTACCTTTACATAGGTTATCCCCCTTCAGTCCATCATGAATGCTGCTGCCAGACTTATCCACCTTACCAACCTTTCATTGTCTGTTACCCCCTCTCTGCCGATTCTTCCAATGGCTTCTGCTCACCCAACAAATTAAATGAAAAATACTAACAATAACCTACAAAGCCATCCACAACTCAGACCCCAAATACATCAATAACCTAGTCTCAAAATACCAACCAAATAAATCTTTTCCTTTCTTCTAAGACCGTTTGCTCTCTAGCTCCCTTGTCACCTCCTTCCATGCTCACCTCAAGGACTTTTCCAGAACCTCTCCCATCCTATAGTGAAGAAAAAGGACAGGCGCCAATGTAGTTAGCCAGAAAGGTTTATTGCACAATATACATAATAACTTACACATAGGTAAGCTCCAGTCCGTATGGCAGCGTCTCCAGCGCACGATCCGGCCGTCCACCGGCCCGGAGGTGACGTCACAGGAAGCTGGTCAAAGAACTTGGTTACACCGGAAGCCGCAAGTGGAACGCAGGCTCCCGGAAATGACGCAACGCGTTTCGGAGCATGCGCACTCGGCTCCTTCCTCAAGCGTAAGTGACTGCCACCTGGTGCCAGGTTTAAATACAGCAGTCTACAATCAATTAACATGGAAATCAATACAAGGGGCGGCGCAATACTCTGCAGGACCAGCTACACCGCCAGCACTTCTGGAGAGTACGCACAATACTTTATGAATAATACAATGGATTTCGTACTGGGGCTTATTCATGTACAACAGCTTTAGACAAACAATATACACTAAAAATATTAAAACTATTGAAAAGTCCTCAACGATAGATATATTGAAACATGACTTACATGCCACAAAACTAGGAGGGAAAATAAAATAATAATATATACACATATATCTCTCTGTACCCAGGTACAGAGGAAAAACGGCTTACCTTATAATAAGGAAAACCGTAGGCTCCGAGGATCATGTACTCCCAAAAGGAATTCATTTTCCATGATCCATAATACATTATAAAAATATATAAGCACCTAAATGTGCCGGATAGCTAAAAGACAAAAGACAAAGTTCTAAGAACTATAAAATTACTATAAAAATACTTTAAAATACATGCACACATGTATGCATGTGTGTACACACGCACACATATATACATGTATGTACCCATATGGTACCTACAAAAGGGAATGACTAGGAAGGGAAAAGGTGATAAGGAATGAGAAGGGAGGGAAGGGAAGAAAGGGGAGGGGGGGAAAAAAAGGGGAAAAAGAAGAAGGGAGGGAAGGAGAGTAAAGGGAAGGGGGGGGGGGAGGGAAAGGAAAAGAAAAAGAAAAAAGGGGAAAGGAGGGGGGGAGATGGAGGAAAAAGGAAAAATTAGAGTAATAACAATGCACTGACTCACAAAATAGTATTAATATCCAGCTCCTCGTTCAGTCCCCCGGGAGCTAGAACATACTACCAAACCCAATCCGTTTCAAATATTTAAGGATTTGAACAAATTTATCCGCAACCTGACGTTAAAGAGACATTTCTCTTTAAAATCAGCTAAGGCACCTACATACAATGATACTGAGTGCGCCTTGAGCACCCAGTTATCAGACCAGACATCTGGTGTAGACACGGAAGTAGCTTTAGCCATGCTAGAGGAGTTGTATATGGAAGGTAATGCACCCTGGGAGGGACAGAGTGAGATTGATGTTGAGGAAGTTTTACTTACCCAGCATCTTCCCATCTCCCCCCCCATGAGACATACACAATTAAAACCCAAGTCCAATTTTTACCCTACACACTCAAAAGGCCCGTGTATAGAAACTTTTTACCGCATTGTATATTCTGACCTCTTAGATATGTGCAAAAAAGCTAAGAAAAGTAATAACGGCAAATATGGTTGCAATTTAAGTTAGGTGGAGAATGTGGCCCTTAAAACATTAATGTCCAATACTAATATTATCATTAAGCCTGCGGACAAAGGCGGTAGTGTCGTCATACAGAATAAAAGTGATTATGTGAATGAGGCCAATCGGCTGCTATCCGATGGTAACACATACATGAAACTTAATAAAGATCCACTACCCGAATATACAGTTGAGGCAAAGGTTTTAGCTACCACTGCCTTGAGGAATGGTATCATCTCTAAAACTGAGATGTCTTTTCTCTTTAGGGATTATTTTCATACTCCATATTTTTATCATTTACCCAAAGTGCATAAGTGCACAACGAATCCCCCCGGTAGGCCTATTGTTGCTGCGATGGATAGCATCACAAGTGGCTTCTCGCAGTATATTGACATATTCTTACAGCCGATAGTTCAAGAGCTCCCCTCCTACATCAGGGATGGTATACATTTGCTAGAGCTCCTTACTCCGTATACATGGGAGCCGACATACTTGTGGGTCTCGTTAGATGTACAGTCTCTGTACACATCTATCCCACATGCAGTTGGCATGAGGGCCCTAGAGTTTTATCTCAGTCAGGATGATACCATTCACCCCAAACAGGCTGACTTCATATTGCAAGCCACTCTGTTTTGTCTTTCACACAATTACTTTTTGTTTAACGACGACTACTACCTACAGATCACGGGCACGGCGATGGGAGCCAATTTCGCTCCATCGTATGCCAATCTCACCATGGGACATTGGGAAACTCGATATGTGTTGAATAATAATCCCTACACTCCACATATAGTGTTTTTCGGACGATATATCGATGATATCGTCATCATCTGGGATGGAGAGGCCGCAGAGGTTGTGAACTTCGTTTCCCATTGTAACAACAACGACATGGGACTGAAGTTCACCTCTGTGATTGATCCTGACCATTTGGCTTTCCTTGATCTGGATCTACACCATGACAACCAGCTAATATTGGCCAAGAACTACATAAAACCAACTGCAGGCAATTCCCTGCTGCATTACCATAGTTGTCATCATCCCCGTTGGTTAGATAATATCCCGAAAAGCCAATTCTGTAGACTCAGACATAATTGCACCAAGACCTCGGACTACAAAGTGCAAGGCACGGCCCTTAAACAAAAATTTCTGGAAAAAGGGTACCCAGATACCATTGTTGAACAGGCGTTCATCCAATATATAGCGCCACAGACCGTTAAGCGTGTCAAGACTGTGTCTGATGGCACACAGATGAGATTCACAACTCAATTCCATAATCACCACCGACAAATGGAGCGAGTGGTAAAGAAACACTGGCCACTCCTGCTCCAAGATCCTCATCTAAAAGCAGTACTTCCGGACAAACCCCGTTTCTCATACAGAAAGGCCCCCAACATAAAAACAAAAATCGCACCTAGTAAACTCAAATCTAAAAAATATGCTTCTCCGTCCCTGACCTTTTTTAACGTCACTGGTATGTACCAGTGTCGTAAAATACAATGCTTAACATGCGAATATGTTAAGCATGGACAGAAGGACTTTGTGATTGGAGGCAACAGGTATGGAATTAATGAATTCCACACCTGTTCGTCTGAATTCGTGGTATATTGCCTGGTATGTCCATGTGGCCTGCACTATGTTGGCAGGACCATACGGACTCTCAGAGCACGGTTTGGCCAGCACCGACGCTATATTCAGGAGGGTAAAGACCACCATAGCGTCCCCAGGCACTTCCTTCAACACCATAATAAATCCACTGAGGGATTATATGTCTGGGTAATTGAGGCAATTCCAAAAGGCACCTCTGAGGCCGAGAGGTTCAGGCGTCTGTGCAGTAGGGAAACTTACTGGATATACGCTCTAAATGTTCTAGCTCCCGGGGGACTGAACGAGGAGCTGGATATTAATACTATTTTGTGAGTCAGTGCATTGTTATTACTCTAATTTTTCCTTTTTCCTCCATCTCCCCCCCTCCTTTCCCCTTTTTTCTTTTTCTTTTCCTTTCCCTCCCCCCCCCCCCTTCCCTTTACTCTCCTTCCCTCCCTTCTTCTTTTTCCCCTTTTTTTCCCCCCCTCCCCTTTCTTCCCTTCCCTCCCTTCTCATTCCTTATCACCTTTTCCCTTCCTAGTCATTCCCTTTTGTAGGTACCATATGGGTACATACATGTATATATGTGTGCGTGTGTACACACATGCATACATGTGTGCATGTATTTTAAAGTATTTTTATAGTAATTTTATAGTTCTTAGAACTTTGTCTTTTGTCTTTTAGCTATCCGGCACATTTAGGTGCTTATATATTTTTATAATGTATTATGGATCATGGAAAATGAATTCCTTTTGGGAGTACATGATCCTCGGAGCCTACGGTTTTCCTTATTATAAGGTAAGCCGTTTTTCCTCTGTACCTGGGTACAGAGAGATATATGTGTATATATTATTATTTTATTTTCCCTCCTAGTTTTGTGGCATGTAAGTCATGTTTCAATATATCTATCGTTGAGGACTTTTCAATAGTTTTAATATTTTTAGTGTATATTGTTTGTCTAAAGCTGTTGTACATGAATAAGCCCCAGTACGAAATCCATTGTATTATTCATAAAGTATTGTGCGTACTCTCCAGAAGTGCTGGCGGTGTAGCTGGTCCTGCAGAGTATTGCGCCGCCCCTTGTATTGATTTCCATGTTAATTGATTGTAGACTGCTGTATTTAAACCTGGCACCAGGTGGCAGTCACTTACGCTTGAGGAAGGAGCCGAGTGCGCATGCTCCGAAACGCGTTGCGTCATTTCCGGGAGCCTGCGTTCCACTTGCGGCTTCCGGTGTAACCAAGTTCTTTGACCAGCTTCCTGTGACGTCACCTCCGGGCCGGTGGACGGCCGGATCGTGCGCTGGAGACGCTGCCATACGGACTGGAGCTTACCTATGTGTAAGTTATTATGTATATTGTGCAATAAACCTTTCTGGCTAACTACATTGGCGCCTGTCCTTTTTCTTCACTTCTGCCAGCGGATTCTTCGGAGTTTTCCTGTCAGTGCTGCCTTGTATCCAGCCATTTGGGACAGTCCCGAAATAAGAATCTGGAGCATCCCCCGCGCCCCTCCTACAGTGGTGGACTCCTTTCTTTCTTGCCTGGTAAGAAGCGCCCAACAAACCTTTTTTTCTGAACTCTCCCATCCTATAGAACTCCCTACCGCAATCTATCTATCTCCTACTCAATCCACTTTTAGATGATCACTAAAATCCCTTTTCTTCAGAGAGGTCTATCCAGCCTCCACTTAACAACTGCACTATCATTTTCTCCATCAGCTCAACCCCACAGTTATTACCTTTTGTATCTCTTGAGCCTCTCTCTAAGATTGTAGGCTCTAATGAACAGGGCCCTCTGATTCTTATGGTAATAATACTGTCTGCCCTTTTGTTGTAAAGTACTACATAAACTGTTAGAATTCTGTATAATAATAATGTACTACAGGGGTTCCTTCCTTGCTTTACTGCAAAGTAACCTAAAAGATATAGGGAAAACATGAGAGTGCCAAATAAAAAATTGTTGCGCTCCCTCAGCTGATTGATGCAATAGGACCTTTAACCAGTTTACGACCGCCCACCGCAGATGTACTGCAGCAGGCAGCCGCTCCCAGGCAAATCGCCGTACATGTTTGGCGCTCACCCTCAGGAGTCAAGGGGGCAAGCGCGTGCCACTGGCGGCGTGCTCCCACCCCCGCTCATCAACTGCTCACACCACTTAACATCACTTTATTGCACTGATTGCACCTTTAAATGTTGATTTTTTTTATATGTATTTATTACATTCAATATATTTATTGTGGTGTTAGAGTCAAAAGTGCATCATGTAAAACATGTTTGATTTTACATTTTTTTTTTTTGGGAATGTCCAATAGCAGAATGTGAAAAATATTGTTTTTTTTTTTTCAAAATTGTCGCTATTTTTTTGTTTATAGCGCAAAAAAAAGAAAAAAAAATCGCAGAGGTGATCAAATACCACCAAAAGAAAGCTCTGTTTGTGGGAAAAAAGAACGTAAATTTTGTTTGGGTACAGCATTGCACAACCGCGCAATTGTCCGTTAAAATAACGCAGTGCCGAATCGCAAAATGGGGCATGGTCAGGAAGGGGGTAAAACCTTCCGGGGCTAAAGTGGTTAAACTATAAAGTGCAAAACATTTTGGAAAAGTGTCAAGTGTTCTATCAAAATATTAAAAATTCATAAATACAATGTCGTAACAAAATATATTCATCATCACATTAACATAAAGTGAAATTGTGTGAACCATCCATAAAGTGCACTGTGCAAAAAAAAACTCCAATGAATAATATTGTGCAGAACTAATTAATAAAATCAAGCTGGTAAAGATATATATATATATATATATATAGATACAGGGCTTTTTTTCAGCGGGAACGTGGGGGAACGCAGTTCCGGTACCTCTAGCACTGAATGTATGCCATGGCAAGGGGTGCTGGAGGGTCTACTGATGCTGGATCTATTGATGCTGGAGGGAATCTATTTTTGGATGGCAATCTATTGTTGCTGGTGGAGGATCTTTTGATACTGTGGGTTAATTGTTGCTGGAAGGGATCTACTGTTTGGGGAGGGGGTCTACTGTTGCTGGCTGCTAGAGAGTCTATTGATGCTGGCTGCTGGGAGATCTTTTGCTGCTGCTGGGGGGTCTATTGCTGCTGGGGGGGGGGGTAGATTGCTGTTGGCTGTGGGGGATCAATTTTATTGCTTTTCTTGTTATCATAACCAAATTCCATACATTCCACTACAAAATTATACTTGGCTCTATATTCTCTAAAAGGGGCTGTACTGGAAGCTGGGTAGGGGTGGATCCAAGTGTCGGTGCTCAGAGGTGGAACCAAGGGTTAGTGCTCGAAGGTGGGTAGGGGGCGGATACACAAAGTAACTTAGAAAGGGGAGTTCCTGCACCTTTTTTCTGAGAAAAAAAGTCCTGTATATATATATACATATGATAATAATTTATTAAGTCTGGAATAAATTTAATAATACTGGTAAAATCCAATGTCTTTCAGGGACTTACAAACTCCTCTTCATCAGGGATAAGGGACAAGATAACAAAAAAATATCAATAGATAAATAAAAATAAAAAAGCCAATACATTGCCAATCTCAAAAGTCATAGTGTGTGATAAAGCCTATTAATATAGACATATAGGTATATATGCATTGTCAGATATTATTTGTACTAGAAGCAACATTTCCTTTCACCCATATATATATAAAATGAGATAACGTATATACTCGAGTGTAAGCCGACTTTTTCAGCATGTTTTTTATGCTGAAAAAGCCCCCCTCGGCTTATACTCGAGTTACAGTCTCATTTACCTGTTCTCCGGTCAATGCGAATGCGCCACCGCCGCTCGGGAAAGCCCGTACACGTTCGAATATTCCCAGGCAGACAGCGCATGCGCAGTGACGTGTTGGCGCCGGGCGGCACCATTTTTAAATGTAAGGCGCCTCACTGAAAGTTAAGCGAGACTCCTCCTCAGCCCCTGCATCTCCTCAGAAGATGCAGTGCTGCAGGCATGGTACAGGAGATTCTCCTGTACCATGCCTGCAGCACTGCATCTCCTGTACCATGCCTGTACCATCTGTGCCATGCCTGTACCATCACCTGTACCATGCCCACAGCTCTGCATCTCCTGTACCATGCCTGAACCATCTCCTGTACCATGCCTGTACCATCTCCTGTACCATCACCTGTACCATGCCCACAGCTCTGCATCTCCTGTACCATGCCTGAACCATCTCCTGTACCATGCCTGTACCATCTGTTCCATGCCTGTACCATCACCTGTACCATGCCCACAGCTCTGCATCTCCTGTACCATGCCTGAACCATCTCCTGTACCATGCCTGTACCATCTCCTGTACCATAACCTGTACAATGCCCACAGCTCTGCATCTCCTGTACCATGCCTGAACCATCTCCTGTACCATGCCTGTACCATCTGTTCCATGCCTGTACCATCACCTGTACCATGCCCACAGCTCTGCATCTCCTGTACCATGCCTGAACCATCTCCTGTACCATGCCTGAACATTCTCCTGTACCATGCCTGTACCATCTGTGCAATGCCTGTACCATCTCCTGTACCATGCCCACAGCTCTGCATCTCATGTACCATGCCTGAACCATCTCCTGTACCATGCCTGTACCATCTGTGCAATGCCTGAACCATCTCCTGTACCATGCCTGTACCATCTCCTGCACCATGCCCACAGCTCTGCATCTCCTGTACCATATCCGCAGCCCCTGCACTATGCCCGCAGCCCCTGTTTTGGGTCTCATGGTGGTCCAGTTGGGTCCAGTAGGGTCCAGTAGTTGCTGCATTTCCCACCCTAGGCTTATACTCGAGTCAATACGTTTTCCCAGTTTTCTTGTGGTAAAATTAGATGCCTCGGCTTATATTCGGGCTGGCTTATACTCGAGTGCATACGGTAATTATAACTTATAACTTTTTTTTTTTTACAAAGTCCTATCGTGGTGTGCTATTGTTTATAGAAGAAGCTGTCTTCCTTTAGAATGTCTCTCTTTAATTGAATCTCCGCATGGCTCTTTTTGCACATAGAAGGCAGAAACAGGGAGAAAGGAGAGGAGGAATGACTCCTCTTATTATTTCAGGCATATGTTTAATTTAGACATGAGCTATTAAACACTTTTAACAGCACACTTTTTCAGCAAAGCCGTTGAGATTTGCCCAGTAAACATATGAAAAATAACCTAGAGCTCCATCTACTGGCTGCAAATAAAAATGTATGAAATATTCATAGGATATTTAATATTTTTCAGACTTAGAAAAAGAAACAATTTTTTTTTATTGTTTTTTGAATCTTAAACACAAAAATAACTAAAATATATTGCATTCCTTTAAGTTAAATAAAAAATATCTAAAATATGTTACTTTAATGAAAGGTAATTCAGAAATGTTTATATCCTATATTTCATTCTTACATGAGGAAAAAAATTAAAAAATAGATCATATTTATTGGTCCTAAATATAAAAATATAAATGGAAAATAGAAAATGTATATAGAAAAACACATTACATTTACTTGAATTAATAAGGTTATAATAAAAAACTTGTACATTTTAAATGTTCATACACAATAATTTATATATACAGTATATAATAATTTATGTTTCAATTTAAAAAAAAAACATAATCTTTTAGTCCTACGCATACAACGTAAATCTATGCAAAAATACATTACATTTAACATTTAAATTATATCTAAAGCCATAGCCTTTTATTTTATTTTATTTTGGATAGAGTATGGAAAGGGCTAAACCCTGTGTCCTAGTGGTACATATTGGATTTATACTTACGTTCATTTCTAGTAACATTGGAAATGAGGACAGCTAGAAAGATAGAAGTTCCCTACTGCGGGCATAGAATGCAATAGGAACCTGACAGGGATTTCAACCCCTCTCCACTCTATCCAAATCTTATAAACAAAAGTTTTTTGTGGATAAATAAAATAATTAGATATTAGTAATATTAGATAAATATAATAAAAATAGGTAATTATGATTTGTTCATATGTAGTAATTTGTATAATTGGCAACAATTTTTTTTTTTTTAATGTCTCTGTCCTGAAAATTAACAAAATAGAAAAAAAGATGTATACAGAAACACAATAACACAATGCACTACTTTGAATTATATAAATAATAATAATAATAAATATATATATATATATATATATATATATATATATATATATATATATTACAGTGCCTTGCAAAAGTATTCGTCCCCCTTGAACTTTTCGACCTTTTGCCACATTTCAGGCTTTGAACATAAAGATATAAAACTGTAATTTTTTGTGAAGAATCAACAAGTGGGACACAATCATGAAGTGGAACGAAATTTATTGGATATTTCAAACTTTGTTAACAAATAAAAAAATGAAAAATTGGGCGTGCAAAATTATTCAGCCCCTTTACTTTCAGTGCAGCAAACTCTCTCCAGAAGTTCAGTGAGGATCTCTGAATGATCCAATGTTGACCTAAATGAGTAATGATGATAAATAGAATCCACCTGTGTGTAATCAAGGCTCCGTATAAATGCACCTGCACTGTGATAGTCTCAGAGGTACGTTTAAAGCGCAGAGAGCATCATGAAGAACAAGGAACACACCAGGCAGGTCCGAGATACTGTTGTGGAGAAGTTTAAAGTGGGATTTGGATACAAAAAGATTTCCCAAGCTTTAAACATCCCAAGGAGCACTGTGCAAGCGATAATAGTGAAATGGAAGGAGTATCAGACCACTGCAAAGCTACAAAGACCTGGCCGTCCCTCTAAACTTTCAGCTCATACAAGGAGAAGACTGATCAGAGATGCAGCCAAGAGGCCCATGATCACTCTGGATGAACTGCAGAGATCTACAGCTGAGGTGGGAGACTCTGTCCATAGGACTACAATCAGTCATATACTGCACTAATCTGGCCTTTATGGAAGAGTGGCAAGAAGAAAGCCATTTCTTAAAGATATCCATAAAAAGTGTTGTTTAAAGTTTGCCACAAGCCACCTGGGAGACACACCAAACATGTGGAAGAAGGTGCTCTGGTCAGATAAAAACCAAAATCGAACTTTTTGGCAACAATGCAAAACGTTATGTTTGGCGTAAAAGCAACACAGCTCATCACCCTGAACACACCATCCCCACTGTCAAACATGGTGGTGGCAGCATCATGGTTTGGGCCTGCCTTTCTTCAGCAGGGACAGGGAAGATGATTAAAATTGATGGAAAGATGGATGGAGCCAAATACAGGACCATTCTGGAAGAAAACCTGATGGAGTCTGCAAAAGACCTGAGAACTGAGACGGAGATTTGTCTTCCAACAAGACAATGATCCAAAACATAAAGCAAAATCTACAATGGAATGGTTCACAAATAAACATATCCAGGTGTTAGAATGGCCAAGTCAAAGTCCAGACCTGAATCCAATCGAGAATCTGTGGAAAGAACTGAAAACTGCTGTTCACGAATGTTCTCCATCCAACCTCACTGAGCTCGAGCTGTTTTGCAAGGAGGAATGGACAAAAATTTCAGTCTCTCGATGTGCAAAACTGATAGAGACATACCCCAAGCGACTTAGAGCTGTAATCGCAGCAAAAGGTGGCGCTACAAAGTATTAACTTAAGGGGGCTGAATAATTTTGCACGCCCAATTATTCAGTATTTTATTTGTTAAAAATGTTTGAAATATCCAATACATTTCATTCCATTTCATGATTGTGTCCCACTTGTTGTTGATTCTTCACAAAAAATTACAGTTTCATATCTTTATGTTTGAAGCCTGAAATGTGTCAAAAGGTCGATAAGTTCAAGGGGGCCGAATACTTTCGCAAGGCACGGTATATATATCTATCTATATATATATTCAATAAAATAATAAAAAGGTATTATATTTTTGGTTTCATTCAAAGTTTGGTGTCAGTATGACAACCTCTTGTTTGATATCTTGCTTCTTTTATTTCAATGACATGACAAAATTCCAGTAGATGAGTCACCAGCGTGTCTAACATTTTTACCTTCATGGAAACACATATCGGCGGTCAGAATAAAAGGGGAGGACAGCATGGAATCTCCTAGATGGACAGGTTCATTTCCTGTATGATGAAGAAGCTCTGGAGAATTACAGCCAGGAAAAAAGTTAATTACTTATGATGCCCTTTTGAAAGCAATTGCCATAACTTATAGAGTAAGGAATAATTCAAGATTTAGCAAATGGAAAGTGGAGGAAAAATAAAACCTCTTTGCCCTTCATCAAACACCCAAAACTATTATTTCATTTTTTGTGGGCACAGATGAGATTATAATGGAACTCCAGCCAAAGTTTTTGTTACTCGTGACAAAAGGATAAAATCTCTGCTGGGTCTTAATTGGTATGCGTCTGACACTTGTTATTTACAAGTTAAAATCAGTATTTTTTGCTAGAAAATTACTTAGAACCCCCAAACACTATATATATATATATATATATATATATATATATATATATATATATTTTTTTTTTAGCAGAGAACCTAGAGAATAAAATGTATAAAAATACACTTTTTTTTAATTTAAAAATAAGAAAACAGTAAAGTTAGCCCAATTTCTTTTTTATATAATGTGAAAGATAATGTTACGCCAAGTAAATAGATACCATAACATATCATTCTTCGAAATTGCGCACGCTCAGGGAATGGTGACAAACCTCCATAAGCGACGCTTTAAAAATGTCTTCAGGTTACCAGTTTTGAGTTACAGAGAAGGTCTAGGGCTAGAATTGGTATAAAAAAAGTACCCCCCGCGCTATCACTTCTGGGATAGACAGCTAGAGCCACATGCAGCGGTCAGCACATCCGAGGCCAAAAAAAGACCTCACATCTACACTAAAAAGCAAAAAAAAATGGGCCCTTTAAGGCCGTAGGAAGGAAGCTATCTGCTGCCAAAACCCTGGTATTTAACGTCAACGTAAAACTGCGGCGGGCGGTCCGTAAGTGGTTAACCACTTCCCGACCACCCGCCGCCTATTTACTGCGGTAGGGTGGCTCTCCTGCGCAAACCGACGTATGCCTATGTCGGTCACGTGCAGGAAGCTAGGGGGCGAGCGCTCCTCCGGAGGCGTGCTCCCGCTCCCATTTTGCAGCGGGGAAGCCGATAAACGAGTCAGACGGCTACGATTTCTGCCTGACTCCCGCGATCGCTCCCCGCTGAGAGAGAAGCGGTTGGCTGTTGTAAACACAGCTGACCGTTCTTCTCCCTGAAATGATCACAGAGCTCATGTGATCCTTCTATATAGGATCACATGTCTCTATGGTCCTTTCACAAGCCACGCCCCCCCCCACAGTTAGAATCACTCCCCTAGGCTCATATTTAATCTGTGATATTTCTGTGATATTTTGCACATTATTATATGAATTTGTAATGATCAAAATGGTGAAATATATGTTTTATTTTTTATTTTTTTCCCTCTGTTTGGGTTTGTGGGGCATTGTGTACATGTGGTTATGGTTACGTGGTGTTTGTATAAAAGAAAATATTTAATTAAAATTACGTGATTTTAAAAAAATGGTGATATTTATATGATTTTTATATGATACTTTCAGCACTTTACAGCATTTAAATAGCTATCAATTTATTTTTGAGATATATTGCAACATTCAGTGCACTTTACGGCTTTTGCATTTGCACAATAACATCAAAGGTTAATGTATAGGGCAGCACCTCAACCCAATACCTCACTTAAACTTATACATAGATCCCACTCCTGAAGTGGGAGAATTGGGAGCAGCAGCTCGCAATATTGATAAGCATATATCAGTCTCAACATCCCACACACAGTATATCATTAACATATAGTTTAGCATTTGGCCCATAGCGCGGATTATATCTTTTTCCTTTTAACCAGGGCAACAGGGTGTCCATAACAGCCAAAATATGTTGATAAAGCAGTTACATAGATATCATGAGAATTTTTTTTTTTTTTTTTTTATTCTAATTTTGAAGGCCTACAAAGTAAAGAAAAGTCTGATTTGTACAATTGATTTCACATCGGTTTGACATCTGTTTTTTTTTTTTTTTTTTAATATACCTCCTAAAAACATTACAACAGCCTTTTCCCAGCAGCCTACATTAGATACATGTCATGGCATATTCCATGCCTTTTTTTTTTCTGGGCTGCAACCACACAATTTTTTTTTTTTTTTTTTTTGACACATCAATTTTAATGGCCTAGAGAATAAATGTAGAGCATTACGACAATATAATTCATTCTGAAGTTCTCTGAAGTTAACGCTCTACCCTCTCGCTATTCCAAACACCCAACAATGATCAGATGAATACGTTTAACTTATAGGGTGTTGCTATAGCAACAGCAGAAGATCTGACCAGGCAGCAATAATTAGATAAAAAGAAGTACTGAAAAAAAAAAAAAAAAGGAGTTGGAACGCAGAACAAGACACCAACGTCGTCCAACGCCATTAACAAAGTTACCCTTGGCATTGTGGTATTTAACAGGTACTTGTAAACGCGTCAGAACCACATAGATAATTACTGGTAGGCAGTAATCCTGATGGCAGCACTGTGCAGTTGGTACAGAGGCCACAAAAAACAGGTGCATGTCTGGTATCATTCCCAGCAATAATAGACCTCCCACCGCTTTTCACTCCTCACTTATATCAAGCTCCCCGGGAGTTTGTATAAAATCGTGATTCCATTTTTTTTTTTACCAACCTAACATTCATCGGGTAAGAAGACAGTTTTCCCCTCATATATAGTAACTGATCCATTGGGCCGATGCAATTCGCCAAGATGAACATTAAAAATGTTGCAGCTGCACACAGAGACGAAAATTAGAAAATAAATATATGTCGGGGTGATATCATGCCACTGATAAACATCGCGGTTGTTTTCATAATAACAAATAGTGATGAGATTCCGGGGACAGTAACGGCTTTTACGATAACCTTAGTGGCGGTTCGGCACTAATTTATTCGCTTTATCGCAAAGGTAGAAGAGGAGGCAAATGATGAATCCTAATGAAGAGAGGTTGGATGATTCACATTTTTATTCCTTTAATCTTTTCATCCCGATACACAGGTGCAATTTTCCGTGTTGTACTGCTTTTTTTTTTGGCCTGTGCAATGCATTAGGCGATGAAGACAGATGAAATGAAAACGCTGCTTAGTAATGATCTCTGGGTTTTGTTGGAACATCGTGTTTTAATGGAGCACACCTGACTATAGAATAAAAGAAGTCCAGAAAAACAGAGGCGGTGGGAAATTGAGAAATGGTAATGGCATCCGTATTGGGACTCTTTCCAAAGATGTCATATTTTTTTATACATAGTTCGATATTTTATATGCAATGGCCTTGGAAACCCAACACTGTGTTCACTTATGTATGGTCATTAAAGAGTGAGGTCAACTTTGCAGCTCAATGAGTGAGCTCTTCTTGGGCAGCCAAGCTGTGCTCTTTTTCGTCTGTTCATCGAGGGTCCAGCAGTGTTAGCTGAGGGGCCTAATCTACTGACCTTTGCTGGAGCTGATTGAGGGATTTATCTGGGGATCTGGTCTGAAGAATTCACAGGACACATGTCTGGCTGATATTGGAAGGAGTCATCAAAATATCCAGAGACATTTGTAATTACAGACCAATGAGATCCCAGTGACTGTTACTATCCCTCTTGCATCTGTGTCAGCCTGTGCTAAAAGGTGGACATTTATTATGGTGTTTCTGGGTGGCTCAGTCCATCATTTGCTGATGCAAGGACTGAGCTAGGAAGCTTTGAGAAAGAGAAAAGTGTCCTCAAGTTGCAACTTTACACTGCTGGAGTTACCCTACACCACATTCAAGTTCAAGCTTTAATAAAGCATACAAAGAACGGATACCCCTAGACCAGGGGTGTAAAACTCAATTTCATCACCAGCTTTATTGTTGCCTCTGCTGATTGTTTCTGTAAGGTTAGATGTCCATGCCACCCCCCCCCCCCTTACATCACCATCAGAAGTCAAAAGTACCCCACTCTCCCTTACATCACAGTGCACCCCCCTTACCTGGTGCTGCTGCCAGTAAGAGGCTTGTGTCAGAGCATGGAAGCAGAAATTGCAAGGTCTGGAGGAGGACCAGAGAAGGGCTAAATTCAGCTGCCAGAGCCTGCTGAATGCTGAGACCAGGGAGGAGGAGATGAGGGGGTGCTGCGGCTGCACAGAGAGGTACAGGGTCTGCAGGCGGAGTTTTGTCCTTTCTGCTGCTGTATGCTGAAACATGGGGGCAGAGGCGAGCCTCTTTGTGGCTGCATGGAGACGTGCAGGATCTGACAGAAGAGCTCTGTCCTCCTCTCTGCTGCTGACTGCAAAGAATAGGTGAGGTAGGAGACAACGGGGGGGGGGGGGGGCACAGCTACAGGAGATGTGAGGGCCCCATGAAATGGCCTGGCGGGCTGCATTCGTCCAGCGGGCCTTGTGTTTGACACATGTGTCCTAGATTATATACTGAGACAGAGGAGTGAATGAGGCTGACTGCCTGGTTGCAGATACATTAGCTGGGGAGGGAACCTTGGGACTATTCAGCTACACATACTTAAAGCGGATTTCCGCCTCCCCCTCCACCCCCTCTAAAAATTAAAAGTCAGCAGCTACACATACTGTAGCTGTTGACTTTTAATATTAGGACACTTACCTGTCCTGGAGTCCAGTGATGGTGGCACCGCATCCGATGTTTTCATCGGCTGTCAAGTGCTCCTGCTGCCATTGCCAGTCAGGGAACCCGGCATTGAAGCCTTGTGGTGCATTCCTACTGGCTCAGTGGCGGAGGAGGGAGGAGGGGACCGAGCTTCATAGGGACGGCACCGTGGCGTCGTATCCCGGAAGTAAGGAAGGGTACCTGTCAAAAACAGGTACCCATTCTCCCCTCCCCCCTGAAAGGTGCCAAATGTGGCACTGGTGGGGGGGGGGGACAAAAGAGTGAAAGTTCCACTTTTGGGTGGAACTCCACTTTAAGCTTTACTTAAGCTGCCCATACATTAAACAATTTTCTTGTACAATTTCCTTTAGATTTACCTTCAACTATGTAGTGCAAGGGCCTACCTAATTGCAAAAAAAATTTAAGTGTTTAAGTTTGACCTCATATTATATAGTTTTGATAAATCTAAGGAAAAATTGTACAAGAAAATTGGCCAGCCTTAGATCAAGCAGAGCATTTCCACACTCGTCCAATCATGTGTTTCTCCGGAGAGGGATCGGCCCATGGCCTTCTGCTTCCTCAAAATAAACATAAGGCCACCAACTCATCTAGCTGCATGGGTTCCTTAAATAAGCAAACCTAAAAAATCTGGATAGAAATTTTCACATTATCCCTTTTTTTGTGCTTCCATAAATAATACACAGAGTGTTGTAAAGATGCAATCAATGGCAGCATTAATTCTGAATCTAAGACAGCCGTCTGGATGTTATTAGATGTCATTCAAATGACATCCTCCAACCCCTGCCGAGTGTGGCCATAATCATCTGTAGATGCAGCATCTAAATAGCTTATTAACCCCCAGAATACAGATGGCTAAGTAGTATATTTCCAAATTTATTCAAGAGAGAAAAAAAAACCCCTCCACATCGTTTGTTAAAGAAAACCAGTGGGGATAGACAGAAAACCTGGGATCTTCAAATTGAGCTGATATATTACAAATCTATCTTGTCTCCTCTAAATATGTATGCATATATGTGTACGTTGACTTAAGTAGCTCCATTGGGTACCCAGCACTTGACAAGGATAAAATGCATGGAATAAATTACAATACAGAGAGCAAAAGAAGAAAAAAAACCAAGCTACGTCGAGAAACAAGTGTGATGAGACGTAGATAAAGACACTTGTTTTACAAATAAGCAATCAGATTAATAGAGGGGTGAACAGACCGTAACTGGGACAAAACCCAGGGCTGGGTTGGAATCACTGAAGCCTCCAGACCAGCCTTTCTCAACCTTTTCAACACAGAGGAACCCTTGAAATAAATTTCTGGTCTCGGGGAACCCCTGCTAAAAATGAAAAATCTACAACTCATGATACATTAGTGTGACAGTCAGTGGGAAGAATGTTCCTTACTCTTGTCATCATTGGGAAGAATTACCCCCCTTACAGATAGCTAAAAGGAACAATGGTGTCATTGGGAACTTATCTGAGAGACAGAAATTGCCGATTGCTCTCGGAACCCCTAGCAACCTCATTAGGAACCCTAGGATTCCACAGAACCCTGGCTGAAAAACCCTGTAACTGATCCTCTCCTCTATTCCTCTGTGCGTAGACCAGTCCTGACAGCATCCTTTTCCCCATGCTGTAGCAGTCTAAGGTCCTGACATCATCAAGACCAATACATTGCATCATCAAGATTGGATATGAGGGGCAGTCCACTGCTGGAGCATAGGGGAGCTCTGTCTGCCGAGGGGAGTGGGGGATCAGGTGCGCAAATGTACTTTTATTCTCCCCTAGACCTAAATGAGCATTTAACCATTGCTAAAAGGAACAATGGTTTAATTGGGAACTTATCTGAGAGGCAGAAGTTGCCCATTTCTCAAGGCACCCCTAGCAACCTCAGGAGAAACCCTAAAGGCTGTACACACTTGACGGAAATCGGATGAAATATCCTCCGATTTTTCTCTCTCATGCCCAGGGGTCATAACCGTTTTTAGTTGACAGTGCATAAATGTTCACGAAATTTCTCGTCCGATTTTTTTTTTTTTTTTTTGGGACATTTGTTCCTTGACTTTCGGGTTGTCAGCAACTTCAGATCATGCACGGTCTTTCATATCCGATTTTTCGCGGACGTACTGCATACACATTATGTGAAAATTCAGGGAGCCCTCATTGGAACCAGGAACGCCGTATACACCTCTCCCACACTATCTAAGTATTTTGACTACCCATCCAGCTGATTCCCATTGTTTAATAAACATGGGTATTTAAGAGCTAACACATAAGGGCTCAGTCCATTCGATCCGGCTTACGGTTCGGTCAGCTTTTGGACAGACTCTAGGCTTATACTCTGTTTCAAAAAGGAATTTATACATTGATTGTGAAGCTTACCTGAGTTCCTACCCTTTGGACTCCAGCCACACACAGTATATACACTGGCCACACCCTCTGTACTTCTACGGATTGATTAGCACCTATTGGAGCGGCTAGTATCTTCCTACCCCATCTTGCTTTCTTTATCTCCTCCTCTCCCTCTTTTTGGTTAGAGGAAATAGTTCAGTCCTGTATACTCTGTGTTGGAAGCCTGCAGACAAACCCGTGAGCCTGCCTATATGTTTTTAATAGAGCAAACAGAATTTGTTCAACACATGTACCGATCATAACCTAATTTGCAGTATATAACTTAATTACCCCTGAAGAAGGAGCACACAGCTTTGAAACGCGTTGGGTATCTGTACTGCTCTATTTTGCCTGCATCTGTATTGTGTTTTTTATGGAACTGTTTTGCCCAATTTTGTGATATATTATGTTATAATTTATATGTTATTCTGCAATAGATATTTATATATTTTTATACATTTTTTGCATCCTTTTGAGTGCCGATAAAGTCCCAAACCCTTAGGGGATCC
Source organism: Pelophylax lessonae (assembly GCF_965119305.1). Lineage (NCBI taxonomy): Eukaryota > Metazoa > Chordata > Amphibia > Anura > Ranidae > Pelophylax > Pelophylax lessonae. The sequence continues at coordinate 220,284,763 of NC_138777.1, read as the reverse complement.
CTCTCATTTGTAGCCATTAAACGAAAATTGGTCGTCTGGGGACGGACGGTAACAATTTTGGTGTTTGTCCCTCCGTTTTTTTTTTTCGTTGAAAATGTCGGCATCGGCTGCTGAAAGTTGTGTACAGTACACACTAGCCGAAAATTGTACGATTTTACCTCGGACGGGAATTTTCGGCAGATTTTCTACTAGTGTCTACCCCACTTAAGGCTCCACGGAACCCTGGTTTTTATTTTTTTTTCCAAAACCACACTCGAGCCAAAACTTTTTTTTTTCCACCTTGGGTCCTGCATTTTACATGATGACTTTGGCAGGATGGCTCAGCCGACCAAAGGGAGTGACTTAGTAGCATTAGGCATGGAAGAAAAGCCTGTGGGAATAAGGAGTAAGGTAAGTAAGTCGGTAGATAGTTGGTAAGGCTGAATAAAGACACCATGCATTAAAACGGAAGAAAAATCCGCGCTCGGTGATATAAAATTAAAGTAACATTAAATAATTGTAGCACCATCCAAGATAGGTGCTAGGTAAAAGCATTTGTTGCTTCATCTGCTTATCAGGGGAGCCTGATCTTTAGTTAGGCCTGCTCTCTGTGCTCTGCGTGTATTCATCTGGTCTGAGGGAGTGTCCCCACTGCATCCAATAGGCAGGACTGTTGGACAGTGGAGGAAACCTGGCCAATGATGCACAAGCTTTTGTAACCGTCCCAGTGGGTTGGCACCTGGAGAGGTGCATCATGGGATTGGAAATAAAAGCGGAGCGCACATGAGGCAGAGTGTTTTGGCGGGAAGCAGAGTCCCAGGAGGAGGGTGACGACTGTCTCTCCTTCTGTCAGCAAGGGAAAGTGGTCACAGGTAGTCAGCCTGGTGAGCCAGGCGTGGAGCTGAGCCATAAAGGTCCTGAAGAAACTGACAGCGGAGCTACAGGCAGAGCTACCTGGGAAAAACAGTTTCCCTGAGTACCAGGGGGCTTACCAGGGGTCTGCCCAGGAAGGGGACCACTCCAGTGAGTCAGTGGAGGGAAGGTCAGCACACACAGTCAGTGAGAAATGGGGTGCCAAGTAGAACCCTGAAGAGTAATCTACCAAAGAGTTCACTTTTCAATACTTCCCTTCAGTGGCAGGGTGAAGCAGCGGCCTTGCCGCATTCAAGTCCTCAAAATTGTGCATAGTTTGCTAAGTTGGAGTATCCCACTCATCCCTTCCCCTATCCCATCATATAATAAAAACAACGAAAACCAAATCCCCTAGACTGTTTACTGACTGAGCCAAGGACATTTAAGAAACTACAAGATGTTGCTACGGGTAACCCAGGGGAATCCGCTTTAAGCAGCTCCCATGGGAGTAGTGCTAAATTAAAATAAATGAATGCAGCTGAGCACAAATATCCTTGATACCAGATATCTTAAAAACTATATGAATAAACAGTGTAGCGGATAAGCAAACATATTAAAAAGTCCAATAAACAAAAAATCAACAAAAAAACACACCATGATGTACATAAAGTAATATGAAGGTGAATTGAAGTAAACAATTTAAAGTCCCAGGTGAGTAAAAGATGAAAAAGGTCCCAAAATATGAGTCCTTGTGTGTTTAAAAAGAGAATCCTGGAACAACCCAAGTGACACTCAGGAGAGAAGTAACACAAGAGGCCCACCAGAAAGCCAATGTCCCCCTTTTTACAGGATGGTCAGTACTCGCTTTAGCAATCAAATTGAGACCGGACATCAACTCATAGGACTCCCGATGACAATATGTGTGATCCAACAATTTAGCAATCCTCTGTTGGTTCTCATCAACTCAGACCATATAAGAAAATAAAGGCTCCACATAGTATAGCTCCGAAAAAACCAAATACCGGTATTTTATTAGAAAGTATTGCACTTGTGTGGTACAGAGTGTATCTGTGATCTCTGTACATTGCAGAGATTTTAACAAACTTTGTTGCAGATTCCTACCTTTTGTTATTCTGAAGAAATCATTGTTTGTTCCTCTGTGCTGAGTGGGTCTAATGGGAGTGGTTTCATAATTATCTATCAGCTGTGGCAGCTGCAGGGCTCTAATGAGGAAATCCTAGTTCCTATAGGGAGTATCTCGGAGACACCGGTAATATTATGGAGCGAGCTAACACCTGTGCAGCGTCCCCATATGAGGAGGAGTTTCTCTGGAGGTTGCAGAGTACTTCTGAATTACCCAGACAAAGCCTAGCAGAATTTCTTCCTAAGGCTTTTCGAGTCAAATCTGAGCTGCATCTGTAACACAATTCCATGCTTTATACCCAGGAAGGTAGCAAGTTTGATTAAGGGTTCCACCCTCGTTTCTCCCAGTTATTAATCACTTGGTTCGCCAAACACTGTACTTACCTGTTTTGTTTTTCCAATTGTTACCTGATCATATTCAATTATAATAGGGATTGTAAGTGTAGCACCCTACAGGTAGGTGCTAGGTAAAGTATAGTGGGCCTTGGCTGCCTAACAGCAGGGTCCATAGGCGTGCGCACAGGGTGTGCCAGGTGTGCCCGGGCACACCCTAATCACCCCATGCGCATTTGCATTATTGCTCTGTGTGCCGATAGGAAGATGGGAAAGATCTCCCGCTTACCAACTTTGCCATAAGAGAAGTGTTAACATACTTCTCTTTCACTGTACCGGCATGGAGATCTATGTGCCGAGGTCATATATATATGAAGACACACACTCACTTGTGTTTGAGCTTTAGGGTGCACACCCTAATGCAATAGGCTGCACACACCTATGGCAGGGTCGTGATTTCAGCTGGGCTGTCATGTCTCCCAGGTGTGGTTACTGAGAGGGGAGTCTCCCCACTGGCACTGTAAGAGGATTCTCATTGGACAGTGGAGGAAACCCAATCAGTGGCCCATTCAGGCTAGTATCTACCCCAGAAGGCAGATTCTGCCGCAGAGGATTCTGGGAGTGGGTATACGTTTGAGGGGAGCACATGACACAGTGTCTTTGACAGGAAGCAGAGTCCCAGAAGGGAGAGTACGGCTGTCAGAAGAATTGGGTGTTTCGGGCGGCTTGCCTGAGAGTGCAGAGAGAGAGCTGAGCTGAGCTGCCGAGAGCATCCGGTGTGCCGAAGACCAGCGGAGCAAGAGGCGTCCAGTTCCAGGAAAGCCTTCCAAGGTCGTGAGTACTGTGAACTGCCCCTGGGGGTCTGCCTAGTGTAGAGGGGACCACTCCAGCGAAAGTTCAAGGGATCCAGGAGCCAGCTAGTGTAAAGGGGGTGCCTAGTCAGAGGACCCTGAAGTGTTAGAGGGGGTACCTAGTCAGAGGACCCTGAAGTGTAAAGGGGGAGCCAGCAATTGAGCCCTGAAGAGTTAAGTGTGCAGTGTAAAGTGTATAGTGTTAAGAGTTGCAGCAAGCACAAGCAGTTACAAGGAGCTACCTCAGTCAGTGAAGGGCTGGAGGGAGTTGTTCACTGGACTTCAGAGCTAAATAAAGTGTCAGGAGTTAAATGTACTACAGTCCTGGATCTTCTGAGTTTAAAAAACATGTTAAAGTTGGAGCACTTTTGAGCAGATTAAGTATCTTAAAGCGCCAGGAAGCGTTGGCCGGCATTCAGCTGGTGTCAAGACAGCGCCAACGGGCATTTTTCTGTACAGTGTCCTAGTTAAACCTAGTTGAGCCAGAGGAGTATCCCACTCATTCCCTTCCCAGTAAACAAAACAAACCAAAGATGCCGGAATAGTCATTGTCTCAGTTCTCACACTTGGGTTCACAACTTAAATGTGTTGTAAGTGTCACCGGTAACAATTGTAGACCCACATCAGGCCCAATGCCTGGAAATACTGCTACATAAGATTCTTGTTCTGTTGTACTCTGTATTCTGTAATGCATTTCCTCTTCAATAAAAAGTCTGAAATTAAAAAAAAAAAAAAACAGGAGTATCATGTGCAAGAGGCCATAATCTGTTTCATCACTTTTAACAAAAACTAGAGAAATTAACCTTCCTAGCGGTATTCCCGAGTGTGGCTCGGGGTTAAATTTCAGTGCCAAAAGCGGTAACCCCGAGCCACACTCAGGGGCACCACTAGGAAGATCGCTGGATCCTGGTAGAGGGGTTACTTACCTTGTCACCGGGATCCAGCGATATATAGTCACATTAGTTTGCCCCCCCAGTGCCCTTTCCTGCAGTTTTGCTGTACTATATATATATATATATATATATATATATATATATGTGTGTATATATATATATATATATATATATATATTGTGGGATTGATTAGCTCGGTGGCGGGTATGGATGACCCCTTTGGGGGGTGCGTTTACACAGGGAGATAGCCGTGAAGTGGTTGCAAACAACAGTTTGGTTTATTCATGCAATTTTCTTCACACAAGTGCAAGCGTCAAAAAACATCAAAATAAAATAAAACACAAAATAAATCCTTGCCACTGTGGGTGGCTACCTTCTCACACACAGGAACCTATCTAATGAAGTCTGTCTCCAACCTACTGTTGGGCAAACTTTGCTGATCCTACAGCAGACACTCAATAGTCCATGTACTTTCTCTTCACACAACAAATGTCCATTTAACATGTCCCTTTTCTCTTCACATAGAACACATTCCTTTGTTTGTCTCTTCACATAGCAACCATTCCTTTGCTTGTCTCTTCACATAGCAAACAGTGCATTTATTTATTTCCACATAGAAATAGTCCAAGACCTCACCTTGAGTAGTCTTCAGTCTTAAGTAATTTCCCCTTCACACAGGAAATGTCCATTGGTTTCTTTTCACATAGAAACGATTCTTGAGTAGTCTTCACACTTGTTACCCTCCTCAGCGCACATCGCTCCAGGAGGTCTTCCCCATGCTCACACAGCTTTCAGGGGGCACCCATCTGATTGTCCTCCGCTACCCACACAGCGTCAGGAGGCAGCAATCCTTCTCCCAGGCTCTCACAGCGTCGGGGGGCACACATCTGACTGTCCTCCTCTCCCCAGCCCACACGGCGTCAGGAGGAAGCAATCCTTAGACTTCCTTTGGACAAATTATAGAAGCCTTAACTTCCTCATTCTGAACAGCTGAAGGTTCTTCAACTTCCTTAAGCTGTCCTGGCTACCTTTTCAGCCGACACCCTATAGTAATTGGTGAATTTTCTAAACCAGGTGGAAATGTATCTCCTGTCTGTGACTACATCCACAGATTTACCTGACTTCCTGTCACAATATATACTGTATATATATATATATATATATATATATATATATATCAGAAAATAGGTGTATGAAAACAAGATACACAGAACCAATGGCTCAGACTCCTTCACACACTAGCAGCGCTAAAGTCCACATAAAATGAACCTATATAATAAATGTTTAGGGAAAGTCCATGCACAAAGTCCCAAATGTGACCAGCTGCTGGAGATGGTGAATCCTTGCAGGAAACCAGAAAAGACCTCCACCACACCGCTATGTGCACCCTTAGGTGGGAACACTTACCAGATATGATCTGTATATGCGCCAAACATATCAGTCAGTGGGATCACCATAGTCTCCTCCAGACACCCGCAATTTGGTCAGCACCTCAGTCGGAGCACCTTACGGTATCACACCGATAATCACCTCACCAACATATGGACAGTTTGCATGTAAAATGATAAAGCAACATAGCGTAATCCAGCAAAATGCGCTTTTATTATGTTGCTTAGTCTGGAGGAGACTATGGTGATCCCACTGACTGATATGTTTGGCGCATATACAGATCATATCTGGTAAGTGTTCCCACTTAAGGGTGCACATAGCGGTGTGATAGAGGTCTTTTCTGGTTTCCTGCAAGGATTCACCATCTCCAGCAGCTGGTCACATTTGGGACTTTGTGCTTGGACTTTCCCTAAACATTTATTATATAGGTTCATTTTATGTGGACTTTAGCGCTGCTAGTGTGTGAAGGAGTCTGAACCATTGGTTCTGTGTATCTTGTTTTCATACACCTATTTTCTGATTTATTATTATTATAGCAGCAGCTTTGTTTAGTTTAGAGTTCTTGTGAGCGCCGGGTGAGCGAGGTTATATTGCCAGTTTCTCGTGTTCCATACTTTGCTCCCTTTTATATATATATATATATATATATATATATATATATATATATATACGTATATATACATATATATATATATATATATATATATATATATATATATATATATATATATATATACGTATATATATATATACACATATACGTGTATGTATGTGTATATATATATACACACACACACATATATATATATATATATATATATATATATATACACACACACACATATATATATATATATATATATATATATATATATATACACACACACACACATATATATATATATATATATATATATATATATATATACACACACACACACACACACATATATATATATATATATATATATATATATATATATATATATATATATATATATATATACTATATGTTTACGTATATATATATATATATATACATGCATACATACATACTTTAACTGTATATATATATATATATATATATATATATATACACACATATACGTGTATGTATGTGTGTGTATATATATATACATATATATATATATATATATATATATATATATATACACACACACACACACACATATATATATATATATATATATATATATATATATATACACATATACGTGTATGTATGTATATATATATACACACACACACACACACATATATATATATATATATATATACTATATGTATACGTATATATATATATATACATGCATACATACATACTTTAACTATTTTTTTATTATATTATAATTTATGATTTTTTGTTTCAAACTTTTTCATACCCGATATGTTATAAAGAAGAAGGCACAGTAAAAAAAAAATTATATGTAAATAGTTGGTTTGGGCTGCTCATTCTTAAGAATTACGTGCAAAATAATGGAACCGCTTTCAGCACCTAAAATCCGAAAGAATCATACCGCCAGGGAGGTTAATGACCAAAAACAGTATATTGTATGAGACCTCTAAATCAAAATTCTTATCAACTACTAATATCCCAAATTCCCAATCAACGTATTATATCAGGCCTCCGGTGTTACAAACATTTCACAACACCGCGCTGCTAAATCCAGATCCAAATCTAAAAGGCTTTCAATGAGACCGCAGGTATTAACTCCGTGGAAGTTTAAGAAAAAGAGAGAGTGAGCCTTGGGTAGTGTTAAACAAAATGAGTAATGATTAAATAATTATATGACAATTGTAGTCATTAATCAAACTTTCAAATGAAGTAAGCACACATTTGTCAGGCTGGGTGTCGATTGGAGGTGCTAAACCGCAACATTAAGCTGCAAATTTCGTCCTTTTTTTTCTTCAGTAAATGCAAATGAAAAATAGTTGCTTGTAACTACAAGAAGGGCTTTGCAATGGGCTGCATATTTGTCGCTCCTCAGCAGGAATCAAAGTAATAAAAAATAACAGATTGTAATAAATAATTTCAGTGTTTTTTTTTTTTAATTTTATTTATTACAGCAATAATCTGGTTTATAAAATAGCTGTAGCCCCCTTTTTTGAAGCCTTATGTTTATCCGGTCTCAGTTCCATCTTGTACTATGGAAGTCCCGCCTTCTTCCATGCAAATGATTGTGGAGGAGTTATTTGGAACCGGCGTTCTGAGATACTGCTGGAAAGACAGAGGGTGCTGAACATAGCTATCCAGAGGAAGATGCCAAATATTAGAACAAAGTCTGAGTTTAATTATTTGCCAAAAAAAAAAAAGCCTAAAGTGGCACAATATATCATGGAGATGGTTGAGATGAATAAGTTTGTTTTTTCTTCTTGAATTTTCCTTAAAGGAGACCTAAACTTAAAGGAAAAATGCTGCCGTCGCTGATGTTCTTCGTCGCCCACTGCTAAAAAGTCAAGATAGGGCCTTATCCCGATAAAGAACACAATCAAAGAATATCCATTGCATTTTGGAAGTCCAAAACCACCCCCTTCACCAGGGTTGCTGCCAAATCAGCTGTTGACAAGACTTGTGCTTGTAATTACATTGGAAGAAATGCCATTAGAGCCGGTTCACATTAGAGCGATCCGACTTGCCGGGGTGACCTCACCGCACCGCGTCCTCGGAGCGGCCGGCGCAGACTTCATAACATTGAAGTCAATGCAGGTCGCTCTGGGTTGCCCCAAAGAAGCTCCGGACCCTTTTTCTAAGTTGGAGCGACTTGTGTCGCTCCTATTAGAACGGGTCCAGAGCTTCTCTATGGCAGGCGACCTACGGCGACCTGTCAGGCGACCAGGTCGCCTGACAGGTCGCCCCAGTGTGAACCGGCTCTAAAAGGCCCAGATCACTTCTAGTCTATTTATATAGTTTTCAATCACAAGCCTCAATGTAGAAGTTGGTTTTAGACCAGGGGTCTCCAAATTTTAAAGGACCAGTTTATTGTCCTTCAGACTTTTACGGGGGGCCGGACTGTGCCCAGTGAAAGTGGAAATTTTCCTGGTATCAGTGAGAGTAAACATCACAACAATTGGTACTAGGGGGAACAATAGTGCCCCATTGTTTGTATAATTGGGAGGAAAAGTGCCCCATTGTTGGTATCATTGGGAGGAATAGCGCCCCATTGTGGATGTCAGTGGGAAAAATGGTGGCCGATTGTGGATGTCAGTTGGCAGAATAGTGTCTCGTATCAGTGGGAGGAGTAGTGCCCCATTGTTGGTATCGTTGGGAGGAATAGCGCCCCATTGTAGATGTCAGTGGGAAAAATGGAGCCTGATTGTGGATGTCCGTTGGCAGAATAGTGTCTCGTATCAGTGGGTGGAATAGTGCCCCAAGGGCTGAACAAAGGTGATCAAAGGGCCGCATCCAGCCCCTGTTTTGGGTCTTGTGGTGGTCCAGTTGGGTCCAGTAGCTTCTGCATTTCCAAACCTAGGCTTATACTCGACTCAATACGTTTTTCCAGTTTTTTTTTAGGTAAAATTAGGTGCCTCCGCTTATATTCGGGTCAGCTTATACTTGAGTGTATACGGTAATCTCTAAATATGGAAAGGCTTCCTCACAGTAAGAGCGGTGAAAATGTGGAATAGACTCCCTCAAGAGCTGGTTCTAGCCAGCGCCGTAGATTGCTTTAAAAAAGGCCTGGATTCTTTCCTAAATATACATAACATAACTGGATACTAACATTTATAGGTAAAGTTGATATAGGAAATATCAGGTCGTCTCTCGGGGGATCAGGATTCCCCTGCTGGAGCAAATTGAGTCATGCTTTGCTGGCCTTCCTCTGGATCAACTGTGGGTATTGGAATGTGTATATAGGATTGTTTTACCCTTTAATTGGTTAAACTAGATGGACTTTGTGTCTTTTTTTCAAACAGACTAACAATATAACTATGTAACTATGTAGGGTAACAAGGAAGGTTAGTGTTAGAGCCGGTTCACACTGGGGCAACTGCCATAGATTAGCACAGGACCCGTTCTAATAGGAGCGACACAAGTCGCTCCGACTTAGAAAAACGGTTCTGTACTACTTTGGGGCGACCTGGAGCGACCTGCATTGACTTCAATGATATGACTTCACAGGTCGCCCCGGCAAGTCGGATCGCCTCAGTGTGAGCCGGCTCTTAGAGATTTTGAGTGAGGAAGTCAATGTATCATCATCTGGGGGTGTACTTACCCAGAAGACATTGCCGGTATATTGCCCAAATACAGAGAACGGCCTTAATTGCAGTGCGTTTTTCTGTTCATAAGCAAAACTCAGTAAATATCACAAATGAATATAAATATCAAGTCCTTACAGCTCAATGAATAATAAAACAAATAGCTTTCCCCCCCTGTAAATTTATGCACAAAATCATTTTAATTCTAGAAATACAGCCTTTTAAAAGCAGCCGAGGTGAAAATGCAAATTCGGGTTATTTATCTGTTTTAAAAGCAGGCGAGAACAGCGTATTACGCGAAACCCGAAATAAAAGATAGAGGATAACTAAACAAATATACAGCCATCATTTAAACATAACAGAGAGAGCAATAAAGCACAAGAAAATGCAGGTGCAACGCACGCCGCAACAAAGGCTTAAATCAGCTCGGCGAGCACTACATCAAAAACGTTGGGTAATGTTCGCCGGAAGTAAAAACGGGTATTTGAGCTCATTTAGCACAGCAGATAACAAATGTATTACAACACTGTAATAATAAATATTAAAGTAAGGATGCGCCTGGCTGGATAAATAATACATCCGGCATGCTTTCTTTGATTGTAAACTCTGGTCACATAATAAAATAAACATCAATGTACCATGAATATTACTACCAGTTATGAAGATATAATGCTTCCATAACTGAACTCCAGAACTCAATGTGGACATTTCCGTAATTCCTAGCAAATTTTTTATTGCTGGACTTTAGTTCTACTTTAAAGAGTATAATCTCTGCGCCCAAACACATTGATGACAGCCGAGTAGGAATTGTTTGTTTCACGGTAGACATTGCATGTTTTTGGCTAGCCTATTTTTTATTTATTTTTTTTGCTTATTTTTTATGGTTGTTTTTTACATTCTAATTTATTTCTATTCCTATCATTCTCATTTCCTTTATAATTAATTTTCATTTACATTATCTATAACATAAATTATATTCTAATTCTTCTTCTTCTTATTATTATTATTATTATAATTCTTCTTCTTATTATTATTATTATTAATATTAATACAAATCTCTTAATACGTCAAAATGTCTTATCAGTCACCTGCAATCTACAAATGCATTATATTTCACTTTGCATCTTGCTTTATGGTCATTTGTTTTTTTTTCTTTCAATTATTACTTCATTGTTTTTTAAAGTCTAAATTTGGGTAATGAAAAAAAAATCAGCATAAGGAACGACAGTTATATTGAATCAGAAGTGTCCCTTTTGCTAGGAACTGCTTTCTTACATGTGTAGCCAGGTGCTGGGCTACAGCAATATGGAGATGGAGACATTGCCCTTTATTCTTCATTCCCTCCACTGAGATAGTGATGTTATTCTGCACCATAGCTGAACTCCAGGACTCAATGTGGACATTTTCCTAATTCCCAGCAAATTTTTTTTTGCTGGACCTTATTTTCTGCTTTAAAGATCCTATGTATAATGTCTGTGCCCAATCACATTGATGACAGCCGAGTAGGAATTGTTTGTTTCAAGGTAGACATTACATGTTTTTGGCTAGCCTTTTTTTTTTTTTTTTTTGCTTATTTTTTATGGTTTGTTTTTTCATTCTAAATTATTTCCATTCCTGTCATTCTCATTTCCTGTATAATTAATTTTCATTTATATTATCTATAACATAAATTATATTCTTCTTAATATTATTATTTTTATTATTCTAATTCTTCTTATTATTATTATTATTATTAATACAAATCGCTTAATACGTCAAAATGTCTTATCAATCAGCTGCAATCTCCAAATACATTATATTTTACTTTGCATCTTGCTTTATGGTCATTTGTTTTTTTTTTTCTTTCAATTATTACTTCATTATTTTTTAAAGTCTAAATTTGGGTAGTGAAAAAAAAATCAGCATAAGGAACGACAGTTATATTGAATCAGAAGTGTCCCTTTTGCTAAGAACTGCTTTCTCATATGTGTAGCCAGGTGCTGGGCTACAGCAATATGGAGATGGAGACATTGCCCTTTATTATTCATTCCCTCTACTGAGATAGTGATGTTATTCTGCACCATAGCTGAACTCTAGAACTCAATGTGGACATTTCCGTAATTCCTAGCAATTTTTTTTTTTTGCTGGACCTTATTTTCTGCTTTAAAGATCCTATGTATAAAGTCTGTGCCCAATCACATTGATGACAGCCGAGTAGGAATTGTTTGTTTCAAGGTAGACATTACGTGTTTTTGGCTAGCCTTTTTTTTTTTTTTGCTTATTTTTTTATGGTTTGTTTTTTCATTCTAAATTATTTCCATTCCTGTCATTCTCATTTCCTTTATAATTAATTTTCATTTATATTATCTATAACATAAATTATATTCTTCTTAATATTATTATTTTTATTATTCTAATTCTTCTTCTTCTTATTATTATTAATACAAATCTCTTAATACGTCAAAATGTCTTATCAATCAGCTGCAATCTCCAAATACATTATATTTTACTTTGCATCTTGCTTTATGGTCATTTGTTTTTTTTTTCTTTCAATTATTACTTCATTATTTTTTAAAGTCTAAATTTGGGTAATGAAATAAAAATCAGCATAAGGAACGACAGTTATATTGAATCAGAAGTGTCCCTTTTGCTAAGAACTGCTTTCTCATATGTGTAGCCAGGTGCTGGGCTACAGCAATATGGAGATGGAGACATTGCCCTTTATTCTTCATTCCCTCTACTGAGATAGTGATGTTATTCTGCACCATAGCTGAACTCTAGAACTCAATGTGGACATTTCCGTAATTCCTAGCAAATTTTTTTTTTTGCTGGACCTTATTTTCTGCTTTAAAGGTCCTATGTATAAAGTCTGTGCCCAATCACATTGATGACAACCGAGTAGGAATTGTTTGTTTCAAGGTAGACATTACGTGTTTTTGGCTAGCCTTTTTTTTTTTTGCTTATTTTTTTATGGTTTGTTTTTTCATTCTAAATTATTTCCATTCCTGTCATTCTCATTTCCTTTATAATTAATTTTCATTTATATTATCTATAACATAAATTATATTCTTATTATTTTTATTATTTTAATTCTTCTTCTTTTTATTATTATTATTATTATTATTATTATTATTATTATTAATACAAATCTCTTAATACGTCAAAATGTCTTATCAGTCAGCTGCAATCTCCAAATACATTATATTTTACTTTGCATCTTGCTTTATGGTCATTTTTTTTTTCTTTTAATTATTATTTCATTATTTTTTAAAGTCTAAATTTGGGTAATGAAAAAAAAATCAGCATAAGGAACGACAGTTATATTGAATCAGAAGTGTCCCTTTTGCTAGGAACTGCTTTCTTATATGTGTAGCCAGGTGCTGGGCTACAGCAATATGGAGATGGAGACATTGCCCTTTATTCTTCATTCCCTCTACTGAGATAGTGATGTTAATCTGCACCATAGCTGAACTCCAGAACTCATTGTGGACATTTCCGTAATTCCTAGCAAATTTTTTATGCTGGACTTTATTTCTGCTTTAAAGATCCTATGTATAATGTCTGTGCCCAATCACATTGATGACAGCTGAGTAGGAATTGTTTGTTTCAAGGTAGACATTGCATGTTTTTGGCTAGTCTTTTTTTTTTTTGCTTATTTTTTTATGGTTTGTTTTTTACATTCTAAATTATTTCCATTCCTGTCATTCTCATTTCCTTTATAATTCATTTTCATTTATAATATCTATACCATAAATTATATTCTTCTTATTATTATTATTCTAATTATTATTATTATTATTATTAGTAGTAGTATTATTATTATTTATAATACAAATCTCTTGATAAATCAAAATGTCTTGTCAGTCAGCTTCACTCTCCATAGACATTATATTTTACTTTGCATCTTGCTTTATGGTCATTTTTTTAAAATTATTATTTCATTATTTTTTAAAGTCTAAATTTGGTTAATAAAAAAAAATAAAAAAAATTAGCATAAGGAACGGCAGTTATATTGAATCAGAAGTGTCCCTTTTGCTAGGAACTGCTTTCTTACATGTGTAGCCAGGTGCTGGGCTACAGCATTATGGAGATGGAGACATTGCCCTTTATTCTTCACTCCCTCTACTGAGATAGTGATGTTATTCTGCACCATCCTCCTCCAGCCAGCAGGGAGCAAGCTAATGCCAAGAAAGCCCAAAGACTTCTATGCAGAGCACTAAGAATTCCTGGAAGTTGTAGTTTGAGATGGCAGCCATTTAATGGGACAAATAGACTCCTTACACTAAAGATCCCAATAGGTACTGTGCAGTAGGAGTGGAGAGATAATTTTTATAAAACTGCCTGGGAAAAATCTTCCTCTTGGCACCGACGGAAGTAAAGAAACAGCACCCTTACCAGCGGGAGACCACACCAGTGGGGATTGGAGCCTAAGACAGAGAGTGAGGACACCTGGGGGCATCGCTGCCCACACCACAGCACTTGCACCAGTGGAGATCCGAGCCTAAGGCTAAAAGTGAGGTCAACTGGGGGCAGCGCCCTCCCACACCACAGCACTTGCACTGCTGATACAAGGAGACTGAAGTGTCCGCTTACCCTCTGCTTCACATCGCAGATCACCGGAGGCTTATGGGGAGGGACCAAGGAGACCCCCCCCTTCTACAAGCAGCGATCACCACAGCATCCCAGGAACTGCTGAGATGGCTATTTAGCCATTGCTGTGAGTGCTAGCAGGGAGGGACTGAGCCACCGAGAGCAGGACACTGTGTGTACCCAATTCATACTCCACCCATATTGCACCCTATACCGCTCTTATTCCAAACGTAGACTGCACTTGTACCAACCCTATACCACATTATACCGAACCTTTGCTGCATCTGAAGCACAACTACTTTGCACCTCTGCCCAGACTATACTGTAGCTATACTGTACCTATACTGCATGCAGGTTAACTGGGTCTGTCATTAGGTGCGCTAAAACTAGGGCCCCAATGACAGCTGGCAGAAGAAAATCCCAATAGCACTGCCCCTCCCCACATAAATTTTCTGCAAGCCCCCTCCACTACCATCCCCTTTTTCTTTTGAACAGTGCATACCCAGTCAGTCTAGGACTATTGCCACCATAAATGCGTGCTGGCAGTATAATTTCAACACTCAGTAGATTAAACTTTGCTACTCATCACTTCTGCACTTGGGGTGGCCTTGCTACTGTTTATGCTGATCTTCACAACAAATATCCTCTTATGCCTACTCCCTACTGTTAATCACTTTGTATGCTGAATTGTTACCATTGTTAATCCATTTTATGCAGTATATTAAGTTTGCCCTTACTACCTGGTTTGGTGTCTGTTTTCTTTGATATGGCACCACTACTTTAGTGACTTCCTGTGATATTGTATTATGTTTGTACACTCAAACTGGTGTGTTAGAGGGGGTAAGAATTTTTGGAAAAGAATGAGTCAAAGAACAGAAGACCCATCTTAATCAACATCTCCTAGAGGGGTAGCCCTACAGATGAAATGTTCTAATCTCTGCCCCCCCAGCATGGTAATCTTCTGCAGCTGTGAGGGTTAATAGGAGTCATTGGACCTTTTATAGGCACTTGTCAAAAATGCTGGCTATATTCACCCTTTCTGGCCCCCTCCTCCATTCTTAGAGGTTGTACTATAGCTTCCATCAATGAAAAGTCTTCTGCAGTATGAATAGAAGAGGTGGACCTTTCATTCATCCGCCAGCTCTCCACTCATAGAGCAATTTTCATTGCTGGAAGCAATACCACAGCTTCTATGAATGGTGGAAAGGAACAGAAAGGGACGTTCATAGTTAGCACTCTTGATGAGTGCCTATGACAAGTCCACCTTCTCCTATTAAACCCCAAAACAGGGGCATGGGGGGCACAGAGGACAGAAGATTTAAACTAAAAGAGCAGCCAATTGCATGAAGGACAATTCTCATTGAATGTAACTAAACATAGGTGTTAGAGCCGGTTAAAACTACCGCGACCAGAAAGTCGCCCCATGAAGGAGCGACTTTTCAGCGTGACTTTGAAGAGACTTGTTTAGAGACTTGGAAGAGACTTTGAAGAGACTTACATGATAGGTGACTTTGTCTGTGGGGAATGCCTGGGTAATCTTTTTCTTCTTCCTGGAAAGTCTAATCACAGTCGCTTGAACATAGATAAGGATCCGGCTTAGAGGCAACTCCCATTGAAGTCTATGTGCATAAGTCAGACAGAGGTCGCCTTGAAGTAGTACAGGAACCTTTTCTGAAGGTGGAGCGACTTCAGTAGTGCATATTAAGACAGCTCTCATTCATTTACATCGAATTTGTAATGACAAGAGACTTGGGGCGACTTGAGGGCACACAAGTCGTGTCCCAAGTCGGAGTAGTGTGAACCGGCTCTAAAGATTTTTTAAATTTGTATGCATATTTAGGCCATTTTTGTACAGAAAAATTAAATAAACTGAGGGTTTAGGTTTTTTTTTTTTATTTTTATTTATTTTTTTTTTTAAGTTTATTTTAGTACGGAGCTTTCATGTTAATATTTAAAAGTTCAGTATATATATTTTTTATTATTATTATTACTAATTATAATTATTTATTTATTTTTTACATTCAACGTTGTACATATTCCTAAATTACACACTGAATTCATGGTTATAATATTTTTTTTTTTTTCTACAAACTTTTTATTGTAATAAAACAAGGACATGAAAAAAAGTAAAAATGGCCCAGAGGGTAGACCTTGTGCATGGATAGAATGTTAATCTCATGTTGTACAAGGTAAGTTATTCTTGATAGGGAAAGCTTGTGAACAGATGAAAACCATAAAAAAATGTAGAACCAAGCCCCCCCCTGACAGGGAGGGGTTAACCAGATAAAAAGTATCATGTGATGAGCCGGATTCCTGATGCGATGGGGGCCTATAGGTGTCTGGAAAGCAAAGGTTTTTGTGAAGAAGTGTATTGCAACGTGGTTGTAAATATTTGTTTTAATGTGTAAAATATGTTTTCTCTTATAGAGCAAACTATGGATCGACCGATTATTGGCAAAGCCGATATATCGAGGGCTGATCTGCACTTTCCCCGATATATCGGAATCGGTCCCGGAGGTTACCGATATTGCCGATATTTCGGGAAAGTACTTGTACCGGAGTGATGGCTGCAGCTAGAGGCATCACCCCGGTACCGGCGTCCATAGCCACCGGTTGGCTATCTTGTAATGACAACCGATGAGGCTGAGAATTCCCCCCCCTCTCGTAGCCTTCCGCGGCCCGTCCCACCGGTAAGACCACCCATAAGTAGGTCTTATTTTCGGGGGATGTCTTACTTTCGGGGAAACAGGGTATGCAACCATAACATTAGGATAATCATAAGGTTCCAGCGCTATCCTTCCAAAAAAAATTTTCTGATGATAATTAGCAATAGCTCCTACATTTCTAAATTCTTTAATCACATGGCACATGGACACCAAAACAATTTTTATTTTATTTTTTTCATTGAAGCTTTTTAATTTTATAAAATTGTATTAGGATTTTGCTATACTGTAGTGTTAATTTCCACTCAAATAGCATTGAACAGAGTTGCTCTTTAACAATACAAATACGGCGCTGTAATAAAACATTGTCTGAGCCTTATGTATTCCCAAGTTTCGCAACGTTCCCGAGCTCGGCTTTGTGTGTTCTGGTGACAGTGTAATAGATGGGAAAAGGCATGCACACATTCACACACCAAACGCTATCACCTTTTGTTTTCCAAGAACAAATGACTTGTTATTCTTTTGTGAAGATGTTCGAGTCTTTTTCCCTATAGGTGCAGAATAACCTGCGCAGACATCTAAACGCCTTTGTTCCAATTTGTAAGAAGTCTACAAAGTGTTCCTATCAAGCAAATATTCAAACATTGCTCTAAATCATCATACGCAAACAAGGAGCCGGCACTGCGGCACAGCTTGTTTTTGGTGTTCTGAACACAGGCGGAGGAAAAATATCTCTGTTAAAGAACAATTCAAGACAGAAAAATATCTATCTACTGTATATATATATCTTTCTTTTCTTTTCTCATAAATCCCCAAAAAATAGATAAAAAAAAAAAGAGTAACACAGCTTGGTCACTGACCCACCCGCAGCATGAAGACTGGACAATAAAGCGGCATTTCACATTGAGGAGGTCATCCTTCTGCTCACTCTGTTTTCTGCTTCTGACAACAAGCTCTTGGTCTTACCCTACGGTCACACTTTGTGCATTTTCCTTTCTTTCATAAATGCATTAAATTCCATATAACCACATTAAGACCACTGCTGCAGGCTTCCTCTGCTGCGCGAACCAACGTCGGTCACGCGCGTGGTGACGTCGGTCGCGCGCGTGATGCTGGGGAGCAAGTGCTCGCTGCTGGTGATAGAGAGCTGCCTCCCATAACTGGGGTTACACTTGACTATACTTATCAATAAGTCACGTGCTCCACCAACACTTTTATGTTCTTGGGTTTTTAAAAATCTTTTAACCACTTGCCCAGTTTTACTGCGGCAGGCTGGCTCGGCTGCGCAAAACGACGTAGCTCTCCCAGTGGTGTATTTAGGTTTTGTGCTGCCCTAGGCCAGACTAAACTCGTGCACCCCCTAATTTACCTACGACTCACCCCTTCCTGTCAAGGCCACACCCCTTCCTGTTTCAGACCTGCCCTATCATCTGTAAACCACACCCTTCCTCTTTAGGCTCCACCTCTTCCCCTCTGTACATTAAAAGTGGGTACAAAGTGCCTACTTGTATATTTCGTTGTTTTGTATGGGTACTTTGGCTCGTGGGAGCGCTCCTGGGGGCCCCCCACTAGGCAGCCGGGATGCCGATCCACTGGGCCGCCGGGCACCCGCAATCGCTCCCCGCTGAATGAGAAGGACGTTTTTTCTTTTTTTAAAAATCTTTTTTATTGAGTTTTCAACAGAGAAAATAAAACAAAACAACAAAAACAAACTACGGTGCCAGGGTCCACACTGACCCGAACTACTAGGCAGTACAGGCATTAAGGCACGGTACCCACGCAGGGGTCCAATTGGAAAAACATTAGCAGCAAAGACATCATAAAAGGCAAACACTTCCCTCCCATGAAACCCGACTTCTGCCCAGGGGGCCATCTCGTGACAAGGCATGTGACATAGGCACAAGAGGGCAATACCTTAAATAAGACCGACGCGGGCATCCCCGGCCGCCCTAGGGCGACGGGACGAGGCCCGCATCAGCCGCTCGCAGCCGTAGAGGGATCGGCGAGCCACTTCTTCCACACCCTGTCATGCTTCTTCGGGCAGCCTCTATGTGTATACGTGTCCTTGTAAAGAGGAAGTACCGAGTTCACCAGTATCTTCCATTGCAGTACCGTGGGTGGCGATCGCCGTCGCCAATGCAAAACAATAGATTTCCTGGCATAATAAAGCAAAAGACCCAGCAACGTCCGATCAGCCACCCGGGGCACTAGGTCATCAAGCAAACCCAGAATGCAGACTCTGGGGCTGGGATCAAGTTTAACCTGAGAAACTTTTTCAATCAATTGAAGCACCCCGGACCAAAAGTCAGAGAGATGGGGGCAGGTCCAGAATACGTGGAAGAAATTTCCCGGAGACTGGCCACACCGCCAGCACTCCGGGGAGTGAGATGCATGCATCTTGTGGAGACGATATGGGGTGAGATAGGCTCTATGGACTATCTTAAATTGGATGAGTCTGTCCCTGAGAGAGACCAGCATCTTAAAGGGGACCTCCCACACATTAATCCAATCCTCCGAGTCCAAGTCCGGAACATCCCGGGCCCAGCGATCATGGAGGCCAGAGAGCTCCGGAGAGCGGACTCGGAGAAGGTGGGCATACAGCGCCGACACCGCTCGCTCCGAGCAGTCATGTCGCAGAACCCGTTCCAGGTCCGATTGCACCGAAGGACGTTTTTTTTTATGCTTAAAGGGTAACTCCACTTTTGTGGGGAAAAAAAAAAAGCAAACAAAGAAAAAACAATATAGCGTATACAATTGCGACACAAATCATATTGTAATTGAATGTTATTAAAAATGACCTTTCCTTTTCAATCTGCAGCTGTTGTAATTTTCTGGAAATGCAATGCAATATGGCCGCCTGGAGGTGTTCTGTACACAGAATGTATACTGACCACAGCCCAGAAACATCATTTCCTGCTTGTGTGATTGGCTCACCAATTTTCCCAGAAGTCTGCACTAAGATACAAGTCAGATTTCTGGCATCCCCTGCAACAAAAATGTCATTTTTGGTGAGATACTCCCAATAGGAACACGTCTAAAGGGATGCAGGCCCAGCAGATTTCCTCATTAGAGCCCTGCAGTTGCCACAGCTGACAAATAATTATGAAACCACTCCCATTTGACCCATTTAGCACAGAGGAACAAACAATGATTTCTTCAGAATAACAAAAGGTAGGAATCTGCAACAAAGTTTGTTACAATCCTTGTAATGTACAGAGATCACCCAGAGGGGAATGTTTTTTTCTCAACAAAAGTGGAGTTACGCTTTCACACAAGGCAGAATCCGTCCTAGTGGATCTGCCTGCTCAGCGGGAATATCTCTGCTGATCCCCGCTGAGCAGACAAGTGACAGGTCCGTGTCCACTCCATTTTGCAGAGTGGACACGGACCCAGCTCGCTGCTCTCTATAGGGCAGTCAGATGGAAATGCACCACCTGTCCGTTTCCTTCCGACTGCTATCCGATTCGATCCGCCGGACAGATGGGGAACGGATACTCATCCGTCTGTTTGTACCAGACCGGAGTGGATTGGATGCCGGCAGGTGACAGTGGACACGTCTGATGACATCCACTGCTCCATAGAGAACAAAGGGTGGTCCAATTGGGCCTGCCTGAAAAATGGACAAGCGAACCCGATCAGTCTGCTGGTGTGAAAGGGGCCTTACAGTGCATATAACACAGCACACCCTCTCTTTAGGCTGAGGACTTCTCCTCAACATCTGTGGCATTCTTAGCACCATACTCCAGGGTTATTCTGCACCACCTTCCTCCTCTCCTCCGCCATCACTGCAATACTCTCAACCTCAAAGAGCACCTGTATCTCCTTTAGTGAGCACTAGCTGCTTTTTCACAGCAGCCCCCTTTGCCTCCCTGTACTTCGGGGAGTTTGAGGGGGACATGAGAGGGCATTGTGCTAAGAAGGGGGGATATAGGATGAGAGGAGAAAGCTCTGTACTAAGTGGGAAATTGGAGGAGGTATCATTTTTTGTTTGTATACCAGCCTGTTACCTACTCCTGAGCCCCGCACCTTACTCAACACACAGTTCTGAGCTCTGCACACTCACACTGTGTGATATGCAGCCCTGAGCCCTGAGTCTTGTGTGGTAAGTGTTCAAGAGCCGTGGTGTATACACTTTGTTGTAGAATCTATATTCCTGAACACTGCACTCTGTACACTGGGCTGTATAGGACATACTCCTGACCACTGCACTCTGTATGATGGGCTATATATGACATACTCCTGACCACTGCACTCTATACACTGGGCTGTATATGACATAATCATGACCACTGCACTCTGTACACTGGGCTGTATATGACATAATCCTGACCACTGCACTCTGTATGATGGGCTATATATGACATACTCCTGACCACTGCACTCTGTACACTGGGCTGTATATGACATAATCATGACCACTGCACTCTGTACACTGGGCTGTATATGACATAATCCTGACCACTGCACTCTGTATGATGGGCTATATATGACATACTCCTGACCACTGCACTCTGTACACTGGCCTGTATATGACATACTCCTGACCATTGCACTCTGTACACTGGGCTGTTAATGACATACTCCTGACCACTGCACTTGGTATGCTGAGCTGTATATGACATACTCCCGATCACTGCACTCTTAACACTGGGCTGTATAGGACATACTCCTGACCACTGCATTCTGTACACAGGGCTGTATATGACATAATCCTGACCACTGCACTCTGTATGATGGGCTATATATGACATACCCCTGACCACTGCACTCTGTACACTGGGCTGTATATGAAATACTCCTGACCACTGCACACTGTACACTGGGCTGTATATGACATACTCCTGACCACTGCACTCGGTATGCTGAGCTGTACATGACAAACTCCTGACCACTGCATTCTGTACATTGGGCTGTTAATGACATACACCTGACCACAGCACTCGGCATGCTGAGCTGTATATGACATACTCCTGACCACAGAACTCTGTACACTGGGCTATATATGACATTATCCTGACCACTGCACTCTGTACACTGGGCAATTTATGACATACTATGACATGTTTTGGTAGATCATAAGCCTAATAATAGCATGCATCATACTCATACTAGGGGGAGTACAACTGGGGAAGTCAATAAAGGAGAAGGATCTGGGTGTTTTGGTAGATCATAAACTCAAAAATAGCATGTAATGCCAAGCTGCTGTTTCCAAAGCAAAATCATTTCTTGTATTAGGAGAGGCATGGACTCCAGAGAGCAAGATATCATTTTGCCCCTGTACAAATCATTAGTAAGACCTCATCTGGAATATGCAGTTCAGTTTTGGGCGTCAGTGCCCAAAAAAGGATATCGAGGAACTGGAGAAAGTGCAGAGAAGGACAACCAAACTGAGAAGAGGCTTGGAGGAGCTCAGCTATGAGGAAAGATTAGAGGAACTGAATTGATTCTCTCTTGAAAAGAGGAGATTAATGCCCCATACACACGTGCAGATTATCTGAAGACTTTTGTCTGCAGACTTACCTTTTCTATGTAGTGCAAGGGCCTGCCGGATTGCATACAAATTGAAAGTGTTTAGGTTTGACCTCATATTATATGGTTTTGGTGTACGTGTGTACGGGGCATTAGGGGCGATATGATCACCATATATAAATACATAAGGGGTCCATATAGTGAACTTGGTGTTATTCACTATAAGGTCATCACAGAGGACAATGGGGCACTCTTTACATCTGGAGAAAAAAGAGATTTCCTCTCCAAATTCAGAAAAGTTTCTTCACAGTAAGAGCTGTGAAAATGTGGAATAGACTCCCTCCAGAGGTGGTTCTAGCCACCTCAGTAGATTGCTTTAAAAAAGTCCTGCATTCTTTCCTAGGTGTACATAATATAAGTGGGTACTAATATTTATAGGTAAAGTTGATCCAGGGAATATCCGATTGCCTCTCGGGGGATCAGGAAGGAATTTTTTCCCCTGCTGGAGCAAACTGGATCATGCTTTGCTGAGTTTGTTGCCTTTCTCTGGATCACCTGTGGTTATGGGATTGTATGATTTTTTTTAAGGATATTCTTTTCCCCCTGTAATTGGTTGAACTAGTTGGACATGTGTCTTTTTTAAACCAGACTAACTATGTAACTATATATACTCCTGATCACTGCACTGTGTACGCTGGGCTATATATGTTAAATACTTCCGACCACCGCACTCTGTGTACTGGTTATATATGGCATACTCCTGGCCACTGCACTCTGTACCCTGAGCTATATGACCCAGCCATTCATTATGCTGTATTTCACATCAGGCACGTCTGAACAAAATGTTTAATGTCTCAACTGTAGCAAGTCACTGATTATTTTATGTTATTCTTATTTAAGGTATTATTTAGGGTGTGCCCAAAAGGGTTAATTGCTTGTTAAGATCTAAATAGTTAAGTAGATCTATTTACCTGATCAGCCTTTCTAAACCTTTTCAACACTTTTAACCACTTACCGCAAAGTGATGTATCCCTTCGTCGGCAAATTTTGCGGGGGTATACCGGGATGATGCCTCTGGCTAGAGGCACCATCCCGGTATCGTGGTTTACAGCCGACGGTCGGCTTTCCGTCATTAACGACCGATGCAGCTTGGGAGCCACTCGATCATTACCCGGGTGAGCAGGAGGGGACGTCCCCCCCCCTCCCGCCACCTTCCGTGACTTTGCTCGGGGCTCCCGTCCCACCGTCCGCCGGCTGGATGGAGTCCCGATCAAAGCCGGAAACGATGACGTAACCCGGAGGCGGCATCCATGACGTCACTTCCGGGTTACTGTGCTGCAAAAGGCGGAAAATTTAAAAAACCGCTGTATGCAAAAACGCAGTTTTCGGCGTTTTGCATACATGGAAGTGTAGTGGAGGGGTTTGGGGTCTTTTAGACCCTCGATCCCTCCATAAAGAGTACCTGTCACTGCATATTGGTGTCACAAGGGATGTTTACATTGCTTGTGACAGCAATAAAAGTGATCAGATTATTCTTTTTTAAAAAAACCTGTAATAAAGTTAAAAAAAAAAAAAATAAATAGGAAAAAAAAAATAAAAACATTTTAGCCTTCCCCCGTCACCGTTAGCTCGCGCACAAAAAAACGTATACGGAAGTCGAGCCGCGAATGAAAACGCCGTTCAAACCACACATGTGAGGTATCGCCGCGATCACCAGAGTGTGAGCAATAATTAAAAGAAAGAGCTACACTCTAACTCTAAACTGGTAACCGTTTAAAAAAATTTAAAACGTCGCCTATTGAGATCTCTATTGACCGTAGTTTGTCGCCATCCCACGGGTGTGCGCAATTTTAAACCATAACATGTTGGGTATTTATTTACTCGGCGTCACATCATCTTTCACAATACACAAAAAAAATGGGCTAACTTTACTGTTTAGTATTTTTTAAATGCAGTGAAATGTGATTTTTCAAAATTTTTCCCCAAAAAAATAGCGTTTTAAAGACCGCTGCGCAAATACCGCGTGACAAAAAATATTGCAATGACGACATTTTATTCTCCAGAGTCTTTGCTAAAAAATATATGTAATGTTTGGGGGTTCTAAGTAGTTTTCTAGGAAAAAATACTGATTTTAACTTGTAAACAAAAAGTGTCCGAAATAGGGCTGGGGCTTAAGTGGTTAAACATTAAAAATCTACAACTCATGACCAGGGCATTTTTTCAGCTGGAACTTAGTGGGACTCAGTTCTACCACCTTTGGCTCAGGCCCTCTGCTCCCTGCTCACCACTATCACTCATAAACACAGAGGTCTGACTTCCTGTGTTTTCCAAGTGCAGTATGAGGAAAAAGGAGATGCAGGTACCTGGGGTGCAGTACAGATGCTGACACCCCCACTGGATGATCTCCCTGCAAGTCGGAGGGGAAGTACTAGAGAAGAAGAAGGGTAAGAGTGAGATGTGGATAGGGGTTGCAGAGCTAAGCAGCTGTGGAAGAAGGATGAGCTCTGCACTCTGTGTGTTGCCCACCCCTGAACTCTGCACTCTGTTTGTAACCCCACCAAATTCTGCACTCTGTGCATAATACTTTCCTGGTATTTATTGCCCCTTTAAGACCCTCCCACTGTTAGTGAAATTTTGACCAATTTGGGGGAGGAATTTTGGGGGGTCGTGGTTGAGGTCCTGCACCTATTTTCTGAGGAAAAAAAGCCCTGCTCATGACACATAAGTGTGACAGTCAGTGGGAAGAATGCTCCTTAATCGTGTCATCATTGGGAAGAATTACCCCCTTACAGATAGCTAAAAGGAACAATGGTGTCATTGGGAACTTATCTGAGAGGCAGAATTTGCCCATTGCTCAAGGAACCCCTAGAAACCTCAGGAGGAACCCTAGGATTCCCCAGAACCCTGGCTGAGAAACCCTGTACCTGATCCTCTATTCCTCTGTGCGTAGACCAGTCCTGACAGCATCTTTTTCCCCATGCTGTAGCAGTCTAAGGTCCTGACATCATCAAGACCAATACATTGCATCATCAAGATAAATAGCCCCTCATTGGACATGAGGGGCAGTCCACTGCTGGAGCATGGGGTATCGCTGTCTGCCCGGGGGAGTGGGGGATCAGGTGCGCAAAAGTACTTTAATGCCTCGTTTCCACTGAGCGGAACGGTTCGTCTTAATACAGTTTGGAAGGGTTATAATGGTCCGGCATATTCAGGTGAGCATTTCCACTGCAAGACTGGACTATTATCTGGACTGAGCTTTTTGTTTGGCGTGAGCATTGACGTTTTCCTGTCCGCCAATCAGTTGAATGTATCATGTGACGCCAGTAGCTCCACCCTATCTGTACCGTACCATTTCCTATGGCCCTAGATCTGAAGGAGGACCAGGAATGGTGCGGTTTGGTTCAGTTGTATGGGCCACTTTCATAATGGAAACACTCAAAATAGCGTACCGTACCGAACCGACCCGAACCTATCCGCTCAGCGGAAACTAGGCATTTTTCTCCCCTAGACCTAAATGAGCAGTTAACCATTGCAGTGTGGGTACAGCTATACTACAAGGGAGAATTTTCAGATTTCCCGGAGTTGGGCTCTAACCATGCCCCTTTAAGACCCTTCCACTCTTAGCACAGTTTGGCCTCACCCACCATTCAGCATGCACCACTTTGCTACTCCTCTCAGGGGGGACGACACCTGCACCTATTCTATTACAAAATAAAAAAAGCCCTTTATAATATTGTTGCTTCCATAGATTAGAAACATATTTGAATTTGTAAATGCGGAAAGTCAACCTCTAGTTGAGAAAATTGTCAGAGGCAGGTTTTAATTATGTCTACTTCACTGGAAAAATGTTCTGGAGTGAACCTTTAACTCCTACAAAAACCCGCACTCATAAAACAAAATTGAATTTTGTTGAGTTTTATGTACCATAAACTTATTTATTTTATCCAAGATGCTTATCGTGGGGTGGCCGTAGAGATGTGCATTCTTATTAAAGTCAAACAGAAGGCGGCACGGTGGAAGTCATACTGTGAGAAAATCTCAAAGCGTTGACGAATGTTTATCTTTCCCTCAAATAATTTTAAGCTGAAAATGCGGACCCCATAAAAAGGCCGAGGCACCGTTGTAAATATAATGAAAGGTAAACAAAGGTAATTTACAAATGTGACCAAGATAATGAAAGCGAGAGCCAATATCATTGGCATGCCAGGAAAAATAGGCTGGTGAGCTATGAAAATAGAATGTGGCTTCTATTTCATTGAAGCACGTCGCTTGCCTAGAACATTTGGCTGGTAAGGGATTCCCCTCATGATGACTATCCTCAAATACTTTTGGTTTCCTTGCAGATAAATGCATAAATGGCTAATTGCTGTAAATCTACGGGTGAACTTTAGCCGCATTGAATGTCAATATTATTAGATTTTGCTGCGCCCAATAGGCACTATCTTTGAAGAGATTTATGAAGGGCTCGTGAAATGACTGCGATGACGGTAAAAGGTCCTCCATCATTTTGGGATTATCACGGTTGATAGCAGTGACCCCAGACTTTGAGAGCTCTACTGGCTTCCAAGACATTTGGCTGGCATTTTCCATTCACATCAGAGACTGGCCATGATCCATGTCTTTGGAAAGGCGCCATTTGTGAGGGCTTTTCATTGGCTAGACGCAGCTGTCTAAAATCTTTTTCTTTGCAGCAGGAAATAAATCTGTCAATTAAAAAAGGAAAACAAAATTGTTTTGGCCGGCAAGTATATCGTTTTTAGAAAATTAAATGGGTAAGTTTGAAGGCACCTTCGTCCTACCTTGACCTGTACGTTCCTCTAAAGAATGTCATCAGATTTTAAATTCAGTTTACAGTTGAATGTGTGGAATGCAAATATTGCAAGATATGTATGTCTATGAATGTTTTCTTTTTCTTCTTTGACATTAGTGAGATACCTTTTATACATTTTGATTATTTTGGGATTAGAAGATTTTTAACTCCATCAAAGCAAAGCTCCATTGTCAACCCTCAGCAAATAGAAGGTTATGAGGGTTTGTCAATGGTTGGGTCAATGTCAAACATTGAGGAGAGCTTTAGTGCCGGTTCACACTAGTACGACTTATTCAGGCGACTTGGTCAGCCTGGCAAGTCGTGCACCGTCGCGGTCCATTGTGTAGTACAGGACCGGTTCTAATAGGAGCGACACAAGTCGCTCCGACTTAGAAAAAAGGGTCCTGTACTACTTCGGGGTGACCTGGAGGCGACTTGCATAGACATTCATTTTATGAAGTCCGTGCAAGTCGCGCCGAAGTCGCGGTGCACGCAACTTCACAGGTCGCCCCCTAAGTCAGAGCGACGTAGTGTGAAACGAGCCTAAAGGGTACGTTTACCATTTTATAAACAATGGAAAGGTAAACTATCTTCAAAAATCCTCTCTACCACCAGTTCTTCACTGCACTCAGCTGGTTCTGTGTCACTTTCCCACCTCCTCCGCCAATCGCTATAACTGACCCCACACCTTAAATCTTCATTATGTAGCTGTGGCCAAAAATTTTGAGAATGACACAAATATTAATTTTCACAAAGTCTGCTGCTTCAGTGTTTTAGATTTTTTTTGTCAGATGTTACTATGGTATACTGAATTATAATTATAAGCTTTTCATTAGTGTCAAAGGCTTTTATTGACAATGACATTACGTTTATGCAAAGAGTCAATATTTGCAGTTTTGACCCTTCTTTTTCAAGACCCCCTGGCATGCTGGCAATCAACTTCTGGACCACATCCTGACTGATGGCCGCCCATTCTTACATAATCATTACTTGCAGTTTGTCAGAATTTGTAGGTTTTTTTTTTTTCGTATACCGCCTCTTAAGGAATATCCACAAGTTCTCAATGGGATTAAGGTCTGGGGAGTTTCCTGGCCATGCCCCCAAAATTTTTATATCTTTTGTTCCCTAAGTCACTTATTTAACTTAATTGCCTTATGGCAAGGTGCTCCATCATGCTGGAAAAGGCATTGTTCCTCACCAAACTGTTCTTGGATGGTTGAGAAAAGTTGCTCTCGGAGGATGTTTTTGTACCATTCTTTATTCATGGATGTGTTCTTAGGCAAAATTGTGAGTGAACCCACTCCCTTGACTGAGAAGCAACCCCACACATGAATGGTCTCAGGATGCTTTACTGTTGGCATGACACAGGGCTGATGGTAGCCCTCACCTTTTCTTCTCTGAACAAGGTTTTTTCTGGATGCTCCAAACAGTCAGGAAGAGGATATATCAGAGAAAAGGACTTTACCCCAGCCCTCAGCAGTCCAATCCCTGTACCCTTTGCAGAATATCACACTGTCCCTGATGTTTTTCCTGGAGAGAAGTGGCTTCTTTGCTGCCCTTCTTGACACCAGGCCATCCTTCAAAAGTCTTCTCCTCACTGTGCGTGCAGATGCACTCACACCTGCCTGCTGCCATTTCTGAGCAAGGTCTGCACTGGTGGTGCCCCAATTCCGCAGCTGAATCAACAGTAGGAGATGGTCCTGGTGCTTGCTGGACATTTTTGGGTGCCCTGAAGCCTTTTTCACAGGTGCAGTGGAAATGTATTTTATGGGATGAAGTTCATTTTCATGGCAAAGAAGGACTTTACAATTAATTGCAATTTATCTGATTACTCTTAATAACATTCTGGAGTATATGCAAATTGGCATCATAAAAACTGAGGCAGCAAATTTTGTTGAAATTAATATTTGTGACATTCTCAAAAATGTTTGGCCACGCTTTGCAACTGTGTAGCATCATAATAGCAAGCAGTGATTGGTCAATGTGGCCACACTTACCAATGAGAATCTCTTCTTTCTTCGGGGACCAGTTACTGAAAGGAAGAAGGCTTATGTCACACTTAACCCTAACGCAGGTAGACAGATACTATAGCTGACTACTGTGTTCTTCTCCCATAGCAGCCCCCGTTCCCATAGTGTAAGCCGCTCTACCGGTACTATACCCAAGGATATAGCGCCTGGCTACCACGCCATGGCAGGCACGAACTGAGAAAAGCAAACAGGCGCTTGCATTTTGCAGACAAGCAGAGTGGTTCAATGAAAGTCCAGGTAAAACCCAAGGAGAGTTCAGAGAATTGTCAATATTCAATCTGAGGTCATACACAGGGAAATCCAATCTAGCAGAGCAGGGCAGATAAATAGGTAGCTTTATCAGGCATTACACATGTTATTACACTCTATCACAAGCATGACACTGCAGGCTTGGCTTGCTTAAATCAGGTTTGGTCTCCACCCAGCGACTGGCCACATTAATTACCTTGCCATGTGGACAGACAGACATCTTACCTTGTCCTCCTTCTGGCAGCCATCTTGGACATGTGCATACTGCTGCCTCTTATAAACTCTGATTGCATCATCACTTGCCAGCCTGGGTGTCCCACAGTGATGCTGCTGCACACCTGACTATATCTATCACCTGATGGGTTGCAGCCCTTGCCCTTGCATTTGTGCTCCAAGGTGCATCTCTGCTAGCAGTCTTCTGTTCTCCGTGCTCCGTGTATGACCTGGCTTGGCTAATGATTCTCCTGGCTCTCGACCCTGCATTGGCACGCGACCAAGCATCAGTAGACAACCCGGCATCCGTAGACTACCCGCGTCTGGACTCGACCTCGGCTTGGATGACTACCCGCTTCTGAACTTGACCCCGGCTTGTTCCTTCTTTCTCTTCCTCACTCTTGCTGTGCATTTATTGTTGTTTACAAAGGTGTTGTAGAATATTTGATCAGAAAAAACAAACTATAACACTAGCAGCGCTAAATAAAAGGTCCATTGAATAAACCAGTGTCCTTAATGACTCATACAAAATATATATATAGTACAGTCCATGCAGTAAGCACAATTCACCAGGGTAGGGGAGTGAAGGGTCTTGACTGTTCCTCCAAAAAATGACACCACACTCTAGTGCTCCCCCCCTTTGGATGAAACACTCACCAGAAACTGGTGAATATAGAGCCTTAAATCCACCAATCAACGGGTGTGCTAATCACTGCTGGGCTGCTCCAAAATCCTCCTTCCTCCAGAGTTCCTCCGCTCAAAGTTCATGCAATTGAACAAAGTGGGGGCAACAATAGTGTAATTCTGCAAACTTTTATTAAAACTACACACAGTAAAACCCCTCTCCCCTCAAGATGTCTACTCACAGGAGGGTAATGGAGTGAAGGCATAAAGGATCAAAATGTGCACACTGGATGACCGATTCGAAACTCTCCTGCAATCCCATAGGAATCACGAATGGTGTCCTGTGCGAAATGTTCAGCGACCGCGCACATCAGCTCTGACGTTTCGTCCTCACGACTTCATCTGAGAGCCCATGTGCGCGGCGCGGTCGAAATGCTTAAATAATGACGCCAGCGCATGCGCGCCTGCGTCCGCCTGAGATGTCACCCGGAAGTACACCTCTTATTAGCTACACAGCTAACATCGGTGCTCTGATATACAGACGTGTCATTCCGGCCATGCGTGATGACGCACATCCGCCGGCGACCTCCAGCCCAATAGCTGATGACAACATCCGGTTATGACACCGGATGTGCGTCACCGTCGGGATGTTCCGATACCTCTTCTGCGGACACCCTATTAAGTCGAGCCATGGAACCACATACAGTCCGAAGAGCGCCATACACCCTCAGGATGTATAAGTCCTCCCACTCGACTGTGAATATATCATCCGCCTATATCTATGGGGCGATTTAAAATGTATTTCTAATATGCAGTATACATATTTCATACTATATGCCTTACACTTTACACCGGTAAGAATCATAAGTACAACTGCAATAAAAGCAAAGTAAACATATCAGGCATCAAATATGCAGTCTGGTATATACGAATAACTGAACCTAATGATTCCAATCATAATATATGGATAGCAGATAATATACATAAAAAATAAATATGTGAAACTATTAAAATCCTCATTTAAAAAGGATATACTAAATAAAACCTATAATTAAAATATTTTTACACAAACATGACATCCACCAGAATATCAACATTGTATATAAAATTCTTAAGACAGACAATATAGAAAAGGTACACAAGGGAGAGAAAAATAAGGCAGTATATTGGCAGTATATTCCCAAAATAGATATGTGGTAACATCCACGTTTGAGGTCTCTTAGGCCCCCCCCTTTTTTATTTTTCTCTCCCTTGTGTACCTTTTCTATATTGTCTGTCTTAAGAATTTTATATACAATGTTGATATTCTGGTGGATGTCATGTTTGTGTAAAAATATTTTAATTATAGGTTTTATTTAGTATATCCTTTTTAAATGAGGATTTTAATAGTTTCACATATTTATTTTTTATGTATATTATCTGCTATCCATATATTATGATTGGAATCATTAGGTTCAGTTATTCGTATATACCAGACTGCATATTTGATGCCTGATATGTTTACTTTGCTTTTATTGCAGTTGTACTTATGATTCTTACCGGTGTAAAGTGTAAGGCATATAGTATGAAATATGTATACTGCATATTAGAAATACATTTTAAATCGCCCCATAGATATAGGCGGATGATATATTCACAGTCGAGTGGGAGGACTTATACATCCTGAGGGTGTATGGCGCTCTTCGGACTGTATGTGGTTCCATGGCTCGACTTAATAGGGTGTCCGCAGAAGAGGTATCGGAACATCCCGACGGTGACGCACATCTGGTGTCATAACCGGATGTTGTCATCAGCTATTGGGCTGGAGGTCGCCGGCGGATGTGCGTCATCACGCATGGCCGGAATGACACGTCTGTATATCAGAGCACCGATGTTAGCTGTGTAGCTAATAAGAGGTGTACTTCCGGGTGACATCTCAGGCGGACGCAGGCGCGCATGCGCTGGCGTCATTATTTAAGCATTTCGACCGCGCCGCGCACATGGGCTCTCAGATGAAGTCGTGAGGACGAAACGTCAGAGCTGATGTGCGCGGTCGCTGAACATTTCGCACAGGACACCATTCGTGATTCCTATGGGATTGCAGGAGAGTTTCGAATCGGTCATCCAGTGTGCACATTTTGATCCTTTATGCCTTCACTCCATTACCCTCCTGTGAGTAGACATCTTGAGGGGAGAGGGGTTTTACTGTGTGTAGTTTTAATAAAAGTTTGCAGAATTACACTATTGTTGCCCCCACTTTGTTCAATTGCATGAACTTTGAGCGGAGGAACTCTGGAGGAAGGAGGATTTTGGAGCAGCCCAGCAGTGATTAGCACACCCGTTGATTGGTGGATTTAAGGCTCTATATTCACCAGTTTCTGGTGAGTGTTTCATCCAAAGGGGGGGAGCACTAGAGTGTGGTGTCATTTTTTGGAGGAACAGTCAAGACCCTTCACTCCCCTACCCTGGTGAATTGTGCTTACTGCATGGACTGTACTATATATATATTTTGTATGAGTCATTAAGGACACTGGTTTATTCAATGGACCTTTTATTTAGCGCTGCTAGTGTTATAGTTTGTTTTTTCTGATCAAATATTCTACAACACCTTTGTTAACAGTTCTTTTTGTATAGTAGCTGCTTTGAGACTTTACGTCTTCATAATTCCGTGTTGTTATCTACTGTGTTCTTTTGTGCGCGGGGTGAGCCACTTTATGAGACCTGTTTTTGGTCACCCATATTTTGACTCCTTTGTTTGCACATTTATTGTTGTTTGCTCCAATAAACTGCTTTATTTTACCTGCATCCCCGTGTGGTCTAGTTTCCTGGTACCGTGACACAAGGATAATGCCACAGCCAAAACCAGGATGCTGGAATGAGGAGCAGGAGCTCTAGATGCTCTTGACAGCTAAACAGATATTCCCTTTGGATCAGAGCAGTCATGTGGCCATGCTAACCAATCAGTTCTGGGAGATGCAGTTCTGGGAACATGCAATAAATACTGAAAGTATAACTAAAGACAAAACTTTTTTTTTGTTTTGGATACAGTTGAGAGGTATTAGAATGCTTGTAAGCTTATGTCGCTGTCTTTGCTACCTTTGAGAAGATTCACTCTCTCTATTTGTTCTGTTAACCACTATCTCAAAGTAAAAGAAAATCTAAAATTTTGGATTGTCCTCAGAAATAGAAGGGAAATCGTCCAAATGGGACACTGGTTCAAGTGGCCTGGGGGTCCCCAAGAGACTCCCTAAATTTGCAAGGATTTCTTCTCACTTTCCGTTTTGGCTATGGGACAGGAAGTGAAGGTAAATCTCCCCAATGGGACACAAATGGCAAAAATAAACTTTACAGGGGTTCTACTTCTAACCCTCCCTTACTCTAAAATAAAAAATAAAAAAAGTCAGCCACGGGCACTGTACCAGTGAGCCAGCCAGCCACCCACAGGCCCTGTACAAGCCAGCCAGCTACCCACAGGCCCTGTACCAGCCAGAAACAGGCACTGTACCAGCCAGCCAGCCACCCAAAGGCCCTGTGCCAGCCACCCACCCACCACAGGGTGCCAGACAGCCAGCGACCCACAGACAGGGTGCCAGTCAGCCCCTCACCCACCACAGGCTGCCAGACAGCCACCCACCACAGGGTGCCAGCCAGCCATCAGGCATTAAACAAAAATGAACATGTTCAATACCAGATTTGTATCAAAAATTGTCTTTATTTTTCAAAACTTTAAATGTACAAAATATCAGCGCATATCGGCCGATACCGATACGTTGTGACCAAAATATCGGTATCGGCCCTGAAAAAAAACCATATCGGTCTATCCCTAGTTCTAACCCTCCCTTACTCTAAAATTACAAAAAAAAAAAAGTTTTGTCTATAGTTCTACTTGAACTCTCAGCATCTGCAAAAATATTACAAGCTTGGTGATGATGTCACAGTGAGGGTTATGAAAGAACACAGGGACCAGGTAAGAGGAAAAGTCATGTTGGAACAAAATGGTTAATGCCCAGACATACACTTGTTCAGTACAACCATTAGAAATACAATACAAGTTGTAGCAGCCAACAAAACTGCCTAAGTTGTTGACAATCTAAATTCTGCTCATATTCCTCATTCTCAGAAATTCAAAGGTATTATTATTCGTATTCCCTCACATGCAGTGATTTGGAGAATCTTGGGTCAGATGGGAATTATGCAGATTTATGTCTAGTTTGGCGGCTTTGAACAAAGGAACAGAATGTGAACAGCGAAAACAAAAGGGATGGAGCCCAAATTAGACATTGACTAACGCAACCGGTTCACAGCACCTCGGAAATGACTCTATTGTCCGCCGCCGCTTGATTCATAGCCGACATTTTTTTTCACCGCCACTTTAAATAAATGTATCGGGGAACCTAATCGCTTCATCTTTTTTTTAAGCATTACGAGTTTTTTTTTTTTTTCATGTTTCTTCCTTAACTTTTTTTTAAATCTCAAACTATCAATGTATATATATATATCTCGCATAAATAAGTGAAAAAATGGTACTTAGTATAATAAATGCAGTTTTCTCTCCAAGACTTTCCATATTTATTCAGTCAAATAACGTACTCAATGTTTTTATTTTTCTAACTTTTTTTATTATGATTTTATTATTATATAGTATTTATATTGTGCCGACAGTTTATGCAGCGCTTTACAACTTGAGGGTAGGCAGTACAAATACAATACACTTCAATACAGTAGGAATCAGAGGACCCTGCTCGTTAGAGCTTATTCTTTATATCTTAAATTAGCAATGTATATGCATTTTACATAAATAAGGGAAAATTGTACTAAATGTATTAAAGTGGTTTATCCTCCAATCAGGGACTGACTGGCAACTTTCAGCCTAGGGGTCAAGAACAATCCAGAGGCCCATGGTGCAGCGACTCAGCCCCCCTCCCACAATCCCTTTCCCGGCATTCCTCTGATCCCCATTCCAGGCTGAAGCTCTGCTCCAGGTAATCTCTACCCACCATCCGAATCCGGGTTCCCAACCTGGCCAGCAGGGGGAGCTTGGGACTGCTCGGTTGGGGGCTGGCCGGTGGAGAGTCTCAGGTGGGGCATGGAACCGGCTTCTACTCAAACACAGTTTACACCACCCATGCTGAGGGGGGGCTGCGCTCTGTCCTTGTCTTCAATCTGCACTCAGTAGGTCAGTGGCGGGGACTTTTTACTTCTCTTCACCAGAAATCATGTAGGCATGTCTGTGCTCTGCAGTGCAGTCTTTTTACAGGCCATCAGAGCGGCCCAGGGGGCAATTACCCCCCTGCCCTCTGGCCCAGTCCTCCCCTGCCTCCAATGCTGGGTACACACTATAAATTTTTCAACCCAGTGGGCTTAACGAAAACAAAAAGGTACAGCTCGCCATACTAACGTTAGTGCGTCGCTGAGCTATTGTGTTCTGACAGGGGAGACTGCTCTCCCACCCCCACCGGAACACACTGATCAGCACTCCCAGCCATACAGCCAAAATAGGTGGTGAGGGGCCCAATAGTATGGTACACTTGCTGGGATCCTGCACTTCCAGGTAGCAGGTGCGAGTGCGCACCGCCGAAGGCTCGCTCCCCATGTGATTCTACTTACATCGGGAGCCGATCAGCAGGTCCTGCAGACTCAATGTCCACTGGCACCCACTGATCATTCGGTACACTGACAACATTCCAGTCTGCCTATGTAAACAAGACAGATCTTGCATGGATCCTGTGCCTTCCCCTAGTGAAAACACTTCCCACACTACACTAAAACACTGGCTAGGCACATCAGTTAACCCTTTGATTGCCGCGATGTTAACCCCTTTCCAGCCAGTGTCATTAGTACAGTGATAGTGCATATTTTTAGAACTGATCATTATATTAGTGTCACTGGCCCCCAAAGAAAGTGTGAAAAGTGTCAGTCAGTGTGCGAATTGTCCGCGGCAATTTCGCAGTCCAGCTATAATTCGCTGATCATCACCATTACTAGGAAAATTAATAAATAAACATTCAATAAATATATCCCATAGTTTGTAGATGCTATAACTTTTGCGCAAACCAATCAATACTGTACATGCTTTATTGAGATTTTTTTTAACAAAAATATGTTTTAAAACACAAATTGGCCTAAATTTATAAAGAAGTTCAAGTTTTTACATTGTTTTATTGGATATTTTTTAAAGCAGAAAGTAAAAAAATTAGTTTGTTTTTTGTTTATTGTTCAAAAAATAAAAACCCGGAGGGGCTAAAAAATACCACCAAAAGAAATTTCTATTTGTAGGAAAAAGGACAAAAAAAAATGTATTTGGGTACAGTGTCCATGGGCGTCCGCAAGGGAGGTCAAGGGAGGGCAAGTGCCCCCCCCCCCCCTGGAAATTTCCTGGCCTGCTCCAAGAGGGGAATCTATGGCGACCCTGCTCTAAAAGGGGATGTATGGGGGAACCTGGCCTGGCCTGCTCTAAAGGGGGATCTATAGGGATCTTGGCATGCTCTCAAGGAGGACATATTGACTAAATATATAGATATATTATCTTTGCAGGGAGAGCCTGGAGTACCTGGTGGTGCAGGAAAACCTGGTAGTACGGGGGAATATAGGTGAAAAGGTAAGACTAAAGAGGGATCTATAGACTCCCTGGCCTGCTCTGAAGGGGATCTATGGGGGACCCTGGCCTGGCCTGCTCTAAAGGGGGATCTATGGGGGTGAAAATGGGGGGAGCATGGGTGACCTTAAAATGATGCCCCCCACGAAAAAAGTTCTGCGGATGCCCATGACAGTGTCGCATGACCGCGTAATTGTCAGTTAAATTATTGTAGTGCCTTGTTGGAAAGAATGGCCTGGACATGAAGGGAGGAGGAGTAAATCTGAAGGCGTAAAAGCTAAAGTGGTTAAACAAATAAATGAAATAAATAAATACTGTAAATAATAATAATAATAATAATAATAATAAATAC
This sequence comes from Pelophylax lessonae, assembly GCF_965119305.1. Classification (NCBI taxonomy): domain Eukaryota; kingdom Metazoa; phylum Chordata; class Amphibia; order Anura; family Ranidae; genus Pelophylax; species Pelophylax lessonae. Next base: position 220,247,555 of record NC_138777.1, on the reverse strand, counting down.
ATTCCTTTAAAGTAAATAAATAAATAAACCCCTAACCCTAACCCTGGTGTTTTTTTCTTTATTTATCATCATTATTATTTATTATAACCCCTATTTCATGATTTATTATAACTCCTAATCCCAATCCCTAACCTTAACAAAATAATTAGATAAAAAAAATAAATAATAAATAAATAAACACCAGGAAGAAGCAGATGCAAAAGCTGAAAAACATAGCAACAAATGATGAAACAGATAATATTTTTTTTCTATTGGCTAATAAAAAAAATCAAAAAACTCTTTAAAAATGCTGTACAAAAATGCTCAAAAACATGCATAAAAACATATGATAAAATACTAAAAGAAAATGCAAAAAAAAAAAATGCAATGTTCAGGTGTGAATGCAGCCTTAGCTTCTGTGAGGAAGCAGTGGTCTCTCTGATGTCTGAGACGTCTAACACACACCCTACTAAGTCAGAACTGAAACTTTAAAATTAGCAGGGAGGAGCTTTGTTTGGCTGTAGAGTTTTAGGTCTGACTCAGCAGGGGGCAAGTTGGACCTCAGCAGAAGGACCACTGCTTCCACACAGATATATTCTATACAAAGAAAGAAAACAGATGTAAGACTTTTTACATCATTTGTTTTAATGAAACTGAAATGTATTCTGTGTTTTTTTTTTAACAAGAAAAATCTAAAAATGATTTAATTGAAAGTTCAATAGGGCTTTAACCACTTAAGCCCCAGAAGATTTTACCCCCTTCCTGACCAGGGCCTATTTTGCGATTCGGCCCTGCGTGACTTTAACGGACAATTGCGCGGTCGTGCGACGCTGTACCTAAATGAATTTGACGTCCTTTTTTTCCCACAAACAGAGCTTTCTTTTGGTGGTATTTGATCACCTGTGTGATTTTTACTTTTTGTGCTATAAACAAAAAAATAGCGACAATTTTGCAAAAATAACAATATTTTTCAAATTTTTTTATATGATGTAAAAATCAAAATTTTTTAATGTTTTAGGCCAATTTGTTTTATGCTACATATGTTTGGTAAAAAAAAATCACAAAAAGCGTATTTTGATTGGTTTGCGCAAAAGTTATTGCGTTTACTAACCAAGGGAAAGATTTCTGTAATTTTTGGTGTTTTTTTTTTAACGAGTAATGGCGGCGATCTGTGATTTTTTTTGCGGTACTGCGACATTGCGGCGGACAGATCGGACCATTGGCTGACATTTTTGACACTTTTGGGGTTACCAGTGACATTACTACAGTAATCAGTGCTATACATATGCACTGTTACTGTAAAATGACACTGGCAGGGAAGGGGTTAACTTTATTGGGGAAGTAGGGGTATCTAGGTCCCTAGGGGCGTGCTTCTAACTGTGATTGGACATGGCTACTGGTGTAGGAACAGTGATCAACGGTCCTACATAGTAGAACCATATGATCACTATTCATACACAGGGGAGAATGACAGGTGGCTTTGTTTACATCAGCCGCCTGCCTTTCTCCTTTCACGGCGGACAATCGCGAGTGACCGGCCGACATCGGGTCCGCCGGTCACACGCACGGACTTCCCAGGGAACGAGCCAGGGCGGGCGCGCGCCTCCGTGGGAGCGCGCTCGCCCGCTATTGGCTCACAAGCAAGTGACAGGCTAGTGACGTACCGGTACGTCACTTTGCCTGGCCGGGGCTGACCGCCGCAGTATATGTACTTGCGGCGGTCGGCAACCAGTTAATGTCCTATAAAATAGCCAATATTGAATCTCATATAAAGAATTTTGCAAACTATCCATTACCAATCTAATAATTGTTTTTTATTTTTTTTTATTCCTTTTTTTTTTTTTTCAGGGGGGGGAGTGAAAGGGGACTAATCAAATCCACCTCAGCCTGTCCAATCTGTACATTCTCATAACACCTAATAGCAAATCCACGTTTAGATAGAATTGGCCAAAGATTTGCCACCTGTCCCTCAGTTTCCGAGATAATCTCAGACCGAACTACGGACATATATTTTACAATCTTCCTGATTTTTTAATACTGACCAATTGCCTGTTATTACGGGAAAGAGATGTCCTGAACGTCCACATCGGAGCATAAAATGGCTTTATTTGTATTTTTTATATTATGATGTGATGTTATTAAGAATTTATAGACTTCTGTCAATTTACTGCGGGCGGAATGGAGATGAGTAAAACGGCAATTTGCTCGCTTCTCCCCTCCAATCTCATCATGTTAAATATGGTTAGGTTGTAAAAATATCATCTGTCCATGGTGTTTTAGTGATAATTCAATAAAAAATGTAATCTAACATGCTCCTAATGGCTTTCAAACTTGTAAAATCTGACTTAAATTGTGGTGTGGAAATGATTGCGTAACTTGGGAAACAAAATAATAGTTTTTTTTTTTTGTTTTTTTTAATGGTTTCTTAATAACCAGAGCTGGAAAATGAAATTTAGACACTTTAATTAAACAGTTCACAGACCTTGCCCTGTAAGAGTGATGGGAATTAAATGATTACATCCATGCTTTGGATAAAATTATACAAGTTAAGACCTATTGGGCATTAAATCAGCATTTGATAGTTTATGATTCTGTGTCATCAGCTCTAGGTTTTATCAGAGTTCTTAAAGGTTGCCGCATTAAAACGAGACTGTGATTTTCCGAGACTACAATTTTTTGGGCCAAGGGGATCTCAAGTCTGCCTCCTGATACATATCTAAATTCTGCCTGATCTTGTGTGTCATCCACCCAACTGCCCTAACCCATCTTTGTAATAAAAATGGTGTTGAGCAATTAGATAGTTAGAGACGAAGGTGACAAATAGCAGTCCTGACAAGTCTTTAATGCAGAACCCTAAGAGCCGGTTCACACTGAGGCGATCCGACTTCGGGGGGCGACCTGTGAAATCGCGTGCACCGCTGTGCACCGCGACTTCGGCGCGACTCGCAGGGACTTCACATAATGGAAGTCTATGCAAGTCGCTCTGAGGTCGCCCCAAAGTAGTACAGGACCCTTTTTCTAAGTCGGAGCGACTTGTGTCGCTCCTATTAGAACGGGTCCTGTACTACTCAATGGACCGCGACATACCGCGACTTGTTAGGCTGACAAGTCACCTGACAAGTCGCGCTATTGTGAATGGGCTCTAAGATTCTATGAAAAGTCCTCAGCAGGAGTGAGGTTGGGTGTGGCTCTGGGTTTGGTCTCAACCCACATTTGGCCTAACCTAGGAGGCAGCTGTCAGGGCAAATGAGCTGTGGGTGGGGAATGCACATACACAAAGGGGCAGTGACATTATTGACCTAATACCTGACCATATTCGGTCAATGTCATTTAAATAATATGCCGATATAGTAGGTGTGATGGTCAGGTGTCCACACATTGTTGGCAATCGCGCAGATGTGTTGGCCGTGAATCCACACATTGCTGGCCATTTGGTAGGTGTAGTGGTCAGGTGTCAGAATCTGTTGGCCATATAGAAAGCATGATGGTCAGGTATCTACAAATTGTTGGCCATGCAGGTAAGTGTAATGGTCAGGTGTCAGAAATTGTTGGCCATATAGAAAGTATGATGGTCAGGTGTCTACAAATTTTTGGCCATATAGGTAGGTGTGATGGTCAAGAGTCCACAGATTGTTGTGTTGACCACGTGTCCTCAAGAACAGTCCTACTGGGCATTAAATCAGAATTTGTTAGCTTATGATTCTGTGTTTGCATCAGTATTGTATAGCAGCTGTGAGGATCAGGTGTTGACAACTTGTTGGCAATAAAGCAAGAATGATGGCCAGGTGTCATTAACTAAGTGTTGGCCGTATAGTTGGTGTGATGGTCATGTGTCCACATACTCTTGGTCATATAGCAGGCATAATAGGTTTCCACAATCTCTCAGGCATAAAAGTAGGTGGCTAGAACACCTTTGGGATGAATTAAAGCGGAGACTGCAAGCCAGGCCTTCTCGTTCAACATCAATGCCTGACCTCACAAATGCTCTTCTGGAAGAATGGTCAAACATTCCCATAGACACTTTCCTAAACCATGTGGACAGCCTCAGAAGAGTTTGAAGCTTTTATGGCTGCAAAGGGTGGGCCAACTTAATATTGAACCCTACGGACTAAGACCGGGATGCCTATAAAGTTCATGTGCATATAAAGGCAGGCATCTACTTTTGACAATATGGTATATATATATATATATATATATATATACATATATATATATATATATAATGCTAAAAAAAATCATACAATCCTATATACACAATCCTATACCCACAGGTAATCCAGAGAAGGGAAAAAAAAACCAACATAGCATGATTGAATTTGCTCCAGCAGGGGGAAATTTCCTTCCTGATCACTCGAGAGGCAATCAGATATTCACTGGATTATTTTACCTATAAATGTGCGTGTAAAGCGTCCCACTACTTTTGACAATATAGTGTATACCATTCACACATTATTGTCCCATGTTATTTTAAGTTACAGTAACCATTTATTAACTTGGATTCTTCACTGGAGATATTTATGTTTTGTGACATCGTTTTTGTTGATTTTATTTATTGTTATGTTTGAGCACAGCCCAGTTTTTACTATTTTACCATTTAGGTAGATATGATGATCAGGTGTCCACAAATTGTTGGTCATATAGGAAGGTGTAATGGTCAGGTGTCCACAAAATGTTAGAAATAAAGGTAAGGTGTCTATATATCTTTGTGTATATGGCAGTTGTGATGGTCAGGTATCCACAAATTGTTGGCCATATAAGTGGGTGTGATGGTCTGGTGTCCTCATAGTTTTGGCCATATAGCAGGTTTGATGGTCAGGGGGTTCACAAGTTGTTGGCAATATAGGAAGGTGTGATGGGATGGCCAGGTGTCCACAAATTGTTAGCAATATAGGTAAGTGTCCACATACTATTGTGTATATGGCAGTTGTGAGGGTCAGGTATCCACAATTTGTTGGCCATATAGGTAGATGTGATGATCAGGTGTGCACAAACTGTTGGCCATATAGGTAGGTGTGGTGGTCAGGTGTCCACATACATTGGCCATATAGCAGGTGTGCTGGCCAAGGGTCCTCAAATTGTTGGCCATATAGGTAGGTGTAACGGTCAGGTGTCCACAAACTGTTGGCAGTATAGATACGGTAAGTGTCCACAAACTCTTGTTTATGTAGCAGTTGTGATGGCCACGTGCCCACAAATTGTTGGCCAAATGCCTGGGTGTGGTGGTCAGGTGTCCCCATACATTGGCCATATAGAAGGTGTGCTTGTCAGGTGTCCACAAATTGTTGGTCATATAGGTAGATGTGGTGGTTGGGTGTCCTCATATTGTTGGCAATGAAGCAGGTGTGGTGGTCAGATGTTCACACATTGTTGGCCATAAAAGTAGGTGAGGTGGTTGAGTGTCCTCATTCTTTTGGCAATAAAGCAGGTGTGGTGGTAAGGTGTCCACACATTGTTGGCCATATAAGTAGGCGTGGTGGTTGAGTGTCCTCATACTTTGGCCATGTACCAGGTGTGATGGCCAAGTGTCCACACATTGTTGGCCATATAAGTAGGCGTGGTGGTTGAATGCCCTCATACTTTTGGCCATATAGCAGGTGTAGTGGTCAGGTGTCCACACATTGTTGGCCATATAGCAGGTGTGATGGTCAGGTGCTCAAAATTGTGGGCCATATAGGTAGGTGTGATGATCAGGTGCTCGCAAATTGTTGGCCAAATAGACAAGTGTGAAGGTCAGGAGTTCACATATTCTTGGTCATATTGCAAGTGTGATGGTGAGGTGTCCAAAATTGTTGGCCATATAGTGTGTTTTTATCAATGCTTTTAGTTGAAGTTTAGCTGCAAAACTATTATACTTATTTTAATTGCATTGTTAATTTTATTATTATTATTATTATTATTATTATTATTATTATTTAATAAAGGTGACTTTTTTCTATACTAAATTATAAACTTAAAAATGAATAAAGCGACTAAAGCTCACCTTAAAGGGTATCTGTGACCCCCCAGTTTGGTCAGGGGGAGTATGCATTCCATAAAGAATTGTAGCTCTGCAGCTCGGTGGCCTTTGGGATGTAGCCTCAGATGATCCTTTTCCCACATCATGATGTGAAGTCTTATAAAGAAAATTCATTACCAGCCATCATCTGCTGGAGACAGAGACACTAATCATTGGCGCTGTGTGTCATAAATGCCCCCAGACAAACCTCAATACTCGTAAATTGCTGGGCAAGGCCGGGTGACGTGTGTCCTCGCTTTGATGGACAATGAGAAGGGGGTGACTCAGCGAACAAACCGACAAACGTATTGATCCATTACCATTACATACAGGCATAGGCGTGCGCACGGGGTGTGCCGGGTGTGCCTGGGCACACCCTAATGCCCAGGCACATCTGGCACACCCCAGGGCTTTTTTGCTGGCAGAATGTGTGGGATCTCTATTTCAGCACCTCTACTAATTGATAATGGCAGCGCTGTGAGTGAGACTATTTTTCAGTCGGCTGTGTACCTCTCATAAATGAAGTCACTGACCGCGGATTAAGCAGGCAGACGGCCGCATTTGCCGATGCTACCTCTATAGTTCCGGCTACAGCATCACTGACAGCTGAATATCACTCCGCCACCTGCTGTCAGGAATGCTGTAGCTGGACTATAGATGTAGCATCAGCTGCAGTGGCAAAACAATAGGGGGTGCAACCCGGCCCCGTGCTGAAGGGGGCCCCTGTAGCTCCCCTGTCACATTTGTCTACACCTGTGTCGGAGTCGGTTCTAGGTACAGAGGACTACTTGTCACCATCCTGGATAGTGGATACAGCTAGCATCAGGCTGGATAGGGGAGCCAGCGGGGCTGCATATAGGAGAACCGATCTCCTTATTCACTGCTTGACTCCTGCAGGGCTTTCAGTGGCTGCAGGAGCGGGATCGGTTGTTACTGTATGCCGTCCCACCGGACCTCCTATCCAGCCTGCTGCTAGCTATCCACGATGGTGACAAGCATCCGTACCTAGGACTGCCTCCTAGCTCCGCCCCCCGACTCCAGCTTCAGCTCCCGCCTCTTCTCTCAATGCCGTTCCTGCTGCTGGGTAAGGTAGGAGAAATGCTAGAAATGCCTCCTATCCCTTTCTGCCTGGTAAGACACAAACACAACGTCTGCCACAGCAGAGTGTAGTGTTCCAGCCTGGTGTCCTACTGACTGTCACTCTGCCCCCCCCATACTGCCCCCTCCATACTGCCCCCTCCCATCATGCTGCCCCCCTTTACTGCCCCCTCCTGACACACTATACCCCCACTGCTGCCCCCCATACTGCCCCCTCCTGTTATTTTGTCCCCTCCATACTGTCCCCTGCCATCATGCTGCCCCCAATACTACCCCCTCCTGGCACACTCCCCCAGTACTGCCCCCCCTCCCATTACGCTGTCCCCCTCCCATCATGTTGCTCCCCCATACTACCCCTCCTGGCACACTGTCTCCCAGTACTGCCCTCCACTGTCCCCTTCCATTGTGCTGCCCCCATATCATACTACCCCCTCCTGGCACACTGTTCCCCCATACTTCCCTCCACTGCCCCCTCCCATCACGCTGTCCCCCTCCCATCATGCTGCCCCCCCATACTGCTCCCTCCTGGCACACTGTCCCCCAATACTGTCCCTCTCCCATCATGCTGTCCCCCATACTGCCCCCCTCCTGTCACACTGACCCCCCATATTGCCCTCCACTGCCCCCCTCCCATCATACACTGCCCCACCCTCCAGTCGCACTGCCCCCATCCCGTCACACTGCCCAGGTACCCTTCTTAGATAGGGTGGCTACATTTATTTTCTTGTTTAGACTTTCTTTTATTTTCATCTGGTGATCTGGCCAGCAAGTCTGTTGTTTCAACAGAACAAGCTCTCTTGCAGAGGTAGCAGTTGGAGGGATATGACAAACCATCTCCCACTGACAGCAGTGCTTACAATGATCATATTTTTTATGTAAAACCTTTATACTAAAAGGGAAAAAAATATTTTTGCTGTAACTGATTATACATTGTTTGCTGGAGTTTGGCTTCAGTTTGTCAGTGTATTTAAATCTGTTACTAACTTTAACACTACCCCCCCCCCCCCCCTGCTGAAGGTGCCACCTGTGCTCCCTCATCCAGATTGAGGCACTCTCATACAGAAGGTGTTACTGTGTGTGACAGGTTTGGCGGGAGGATGGTGGTGGAGAACAGGGAGCTGCAAAATGCACCTTTGCCTTTCAAGAAAAAAAATCCTTGCACTGGCCCTGTATCCAGGTTACTTGTTTCCTACGTGTTCTCTGGTCCCCCCTCCCCCCGCAGTGCTACCGGCATTCCCAATGTGGCTTCTAGAAATTGTAAAAACACTAAAAAATAAAACTAAAAAAAAATGGTTAAACTTCTGTGCACGTCCACTGCCCTACTGACACCTTCAACTGCCCTACTGACACCTTCCACTGCTCTACTGACACCTTCAACTGCCTTACTGACACCTTCCACCGCTCTACTGACACCTTCAACTGCTCTACTGACACCGTCCACTGCCCTACTGACACCTTCCACTGCTCTACTGACACCTTCAACTGCTCTACTGACACCGTCCACTGCCCTACTGACACCTTCCACTGCTCTACTGACACCTTCCACTGCTCTACTGACACCTTCAACTGCCCTACTGACACCTTCAACTGCCCTACTGACACCTTCCACTGCTCTACTGACACCGTCCACTGCTCTACTGACACCTTCAACTGCTCTACTGATACCGTCCACTGCTCTACTGATACCGTCCACTGCCCTACTGACACCTTCCACTGCTCTACTGACACCGTTCACTGCCCTACTGACACTTTCAACTGCCCTACTGACACCTTCCACTACTCTCCTGACACCATCCACTGCTCTACTGACACCATCCACTGCTCTACTGACACCGTCCACTGCTCTACTGACACCTTCAACTGCCCTACTGACACCTTCCACTGCTCTACTGACCCCATCCACTGCTCTACTGACACCGTCCACTACTCTACTGACACCATCCACTGCTCTACTGACACCGTCCACTGCTCTACTGACACCGTCCACTGCCCTATATCAAAGTTTCCCTTTACACCAGAGTCCACAGTACTCTTTACATTCAATTTCCCAGTGTAAAGGGGAACTCATTGCACATGGTTGTGGGGCGCTTGCAGAATGCCCCCATTCATTTGAATGGGTCGCAGTCAGTGGGTTCTACACCTGCTGAAAGCAACAGGGGATATAATTGCAGCTGTGGCATATGAACATGCCCAGCCCTGCCTCTACAGCTAAAAGATGGTAGCGGTTGAGGGGTGGTAAAAGAACGTTTCGAAAGCAGAGTTTTACTGCCCTTCAACCTCTATAAAAAATTAAATGTTTTAATAAGTTACAAATATTAAGTGTTTCATTTATTTATTTAATACATTTTAAAAATGTTTTGATACATTTAAATGTTTGTTCACATTTATTTATAAGGGTGTTTGCGTGTGTATGTGTGTGTATATATATATATATATATATATATATATATATATATATATATGCGCATGTGAGTTTGAGTTTTGGGGTGCACACCCTAATGCAATAGGCTGCGCACACCTATGCATACAGGTGCGGGATCTGCAATGCCTGGAACTTCTGGGGGTCTATATAAATAAATGTAAAGCCACATGTCAACAGATAAATAAGCAGTGTTCATGATAGTATGATATATGAAGCATTACCACAATATACAGTAGCATTACCAGTGCAATTGTTTGCCTTTGTTGTGATCCTTTTTTTTTTTTTTTTTTGTGAATGTTGTTGTGGCCCTTTTTAATGCCTGTGATAGGTTTCCCCATTCTCCCCTTTTCTGACAACAAGGAATGTATATCGTCAGTTGGGATCCTGTAAGGTAATTATACATTTTCAGCAAACAGGTTTTCCCACAGGAGACAGTGGAAAGAGGTTTCTTGTTGTGTCCTGGTTGGGCTAAGCGCCCTACCCCATATTTCTTCTATAGCATTGCATAGCTTGGTGGACCTTGATGTGGTACTAAATGCTAGGCTTTTTTTCCCCCTAATGCACTCTCTGCATTACGGTAAAAGAGCCCCAATAACTTTCTTTGCACCCCTGTCCCCCAACACTTACCTGCATACCCCTGTCACTGTTGCCAGGTCCACAACGATCTGCATCTCTTCTCGAATCTTCTGGATTGTAAAGAAGGGTATTGAGGGCATCGGGACCATAGGATCATGATGCTGTCAGTCAAACTGATGGGGTTGGGGGGGTTGGAGAGGAAGGGGTGGGGCTTTCCGGGTGCTCTATGTCAGTGGTCCTCAACTCCGGTCCTCAGGGCCCACTAACAGGCCAGATTTTAAGTATTAACTTGGGGAGATGCAGACTAGAGTACTGCAATCACTGAGTAGCAAATTATATCACCTGGGATGTATTTCAGTTATCTTGCAAATCTGGCCTGTTAGTGGGCCCTTTAGGCCAGGGTTGAGGACCACTGCTCTATGTGTCTATGGATGCAACATCAACGGCTGGAAGAACCATAATCATCTAATAATAATATCACTTTAACTCAAAAGTCAAAAGAGTACTGATTACTTAGGGAAGCAGGGTGGGGACTACAAAAATGTTGGGGGGGGGGGTCAGCAGGGGGCTATAAAAATATGTTGACCACCTAGAAACAGGCAGCTCTACTATGTTTTGCTTCATATTAAATCATGTCTATTTAGATACATTTAACAAATTCTAGTTGCCTGGAGGTCATGGCCACATGGCCATATTTGGTCAATGTCATTAACCTATTTTGGCCTTATCTCGGTTCTGGCACAATTTGGCCATATCTCAACAAGGTCACCATTTGGCCATTTCTCAACAAAGTCACAATTTTGCCATTTGGCCATATCTCAATGTTGTCGCAATTTGGCCATTTGGCCATATCTCAATGAGGTCACAATTTGGCCATATCTCAATGAGGTCACAATTTGGCCACATCTCAATGTCACCATTTGTCAATATCTCCATGTTGTCAAAATTTGGTCATTTGTCAATATCTCAATGAAGTCACAATTTGGCCATATCTCAATGAGGTCACAGTTTGGCCATTTGGCAATATCCCAATGAGGTCAATGATGTCACAAGCATCCCTGCTCCTTTCTTTAGGGGCAGCTGCAGGACAGGGAATCCCCCTCCCATAGTTGACTGATAGCTTCTTTATAGGTCTGGAACGATCCCAAGTTCAGCCCTAGTAGGGACTTTAGACTGTAAGTTCTTGAGGGCAAAAACTGATGCGAATGCACAAGAGGAAAACACTGCATAACTTGTTAGTGCTAAATAAATACCTGTAGTAAATACATAATAAACTATGCAGCCAGAACATCTAAGGGCTGGTAAGCTGCAATATATTAGATTTTTGTTCTTGGATTTGGATATACTGTAACTCTTAGAAATATTCTAATAAATGCAGTGATATATGAGAAAAGAACTAAAAGAAATATTAAAAGTTAAGAGAATCTCTCAGTACATTTTCTTTCGGAACATCAGAGCTTTAAAGAAACAACTTTCAAAGGTGGAATTTTCCTTTAATAGCTCATGCAGAAAGCAGTTTTGCCCAAAGTTCTCCATTGAATATATATTGATGGATTTCTGATCTCTGCTTTCTTGCACTCTAAGAGTTGGAAACCAATTTGTAATATAATAATAATCCACCAGTGTTACAGTGAAGGGTTAAAGAGTAGATGCCAAGGTCCAGATTGATGTCTTGTGCTCAGCGAGAGGGGTGTTATGTCTGACTGTCAGAAGATAGGCACAAGGTTAATTGTCTGCACCTGAGCAGCACATGTGATTAAGGATCACAGCGGCATGTGGAGACAGATGGGAGTTCTGGGGCGATCGCTGTCACAGCCAACACTTGGTGGACGAAGCTGTTCTGCTAGACAGATGGGAAGGGTTGCGTTCGGGACATTTTTATACAAGGACACCAGGCTAGTGATATACATCCGCTGATGGTATCTGGTGAAGTACATTTTGTGAACCTTTTTTGTGCAACTGTGGATCTGCCAGCCAGTTCTCTTGGGGGGACATCCTTGTCTTTAAACTCTTTTTCTTGCAGACTGTATTTTGGGAATTATTTGTAGGGTTGCTCTTACGATAAGACAAGTAGCTTCAGATGGAATGCTCTAATGACGTCATGTGACAAAGTTCCCTGCCTCCTGGCCCCAAATGTCTTCTGTTGGAGGAACATCTCAGCAATTCAACATCCGCACCCTTGTTGCTGTGCCCCATCAGGTACATCATAATGTGCAATTGCCCCATCAGGTACATCATAATGTGCAATTGCCTGAATTAAGACCTTCAGCAGCACGGGCTTAAGATATGATTGTGTTTTTTTTTTCCGGCCTAGTTCAAATTAGTGCATTTTCCTGGGTCAACCAGAACTGTAGGCTTTACATCATATCTTAGAAAAGTGGTGCCTACATACAATGTGCAGCTATGCTGGCTGCATGTCTTCCACATGCGCAGCCTTGTGGTGGGACATGTGTTAACCCATTTCTGCCTGGCATAGGTTGGCCACTGCACTATAATTTCAATTCTCGTTACATTACACTACAAGCCAAGGAGCCTGTGAAGATCCTTTGGGGAGTAGAAGCCACTTGCCTAGGAACCGGATCATTTACACCAACATCAATACCATAGGACAGGGGTCTCCAAACTTTTCAAACGAAGGTCCAGTTTATTGTCCTTCAGATTTTAGGAGGGCCGGATTTTGGCCAGTGGGGGCAGAAAATGTCCTGGGCCCAGCATCAGTGAGAATAAATATGGCCTCAGGGCTGGTGGTCAGTAGGAGGAGGAGTAGTGCCCCTATTAGTAGGAGGAATAGTATTCCATCATTGGTATCAGTGGAGGAAATAATGCCCCCTTGTTGGTGTCAGTGGGAGGGATAGTGCATCATACCAGTTGGAGAAATAGTGCCCTGGGAGCCAGATAAAGGCAAGCAAAGGGCCACATCTATAAAATAAATCTATCAGTTTATTACCAATATTACATAGGTCAAAAAATAAATAATATCATCTCAATGTGAGCATTGGTGTTGGGTATAGGCCCAATGTGAAAAGGATGAAGAAAGAGTAGGGATTCTAAATTGAATCCGTGACATAAGTGCTATTTGTGACAGTTTATGGATCTTGTCTCTGTGTATCCCGTGTATGTTCAGGATTAGATGATTCACAGAGTTTCATCCATAAATTCTGACGCGTTTCGGCTGTATTAGCCTTTATCAAAGTTCTCTGTCACCCAGCTGTAATATATAATTGACGATATTTTAATGTTTCCATTGTTTGGAAAATATGCATATAATTAATATATATAAAGGTGAGTAGATACATACTTTAAAAATTTTGTTTCTGCAAACCAAAATAAATCCCTCTGTCTCCTCTAAATCTGCAGCAAGGAGTCGTAGTGTGCCATGGTCTGGAAGGATATATTAATATTAATTGTAATGTCATATCATATCGAGATGTAAAGTCATATACTGCCATTGTTGGCTACTCACATCCAGATTGGGAGGTAGTTCTATATGGGTATGTGTTGTTCCTCCAGTAGTATCCTGGATGGTTCTGGAGGGGAGTATATGTATATAGTTGACATTGTATCTTACTTGGTAAGTAATTCATGTGGGTATTCAAGCGGCAGCTTCCCACTTTGGACTGCAGTATTGGGAGAGACATCCCCCCCTCCCTCCATTCAATTCGTTCACAAACCTTGCAAATGTAAGTCCTTTTCCATTTGGGCATTGAATACCCACATGAATTACTTACCAAGTAAGATACAATGTCAACTATATACATATACTCCCCTCCAGAACCATCCAGGATACTACTGGAGGAACAACACATACCCATATAGAACTACCTCCCAATCTGGATGTGAGTAGCCAACAATGGCAGTATATGACTTTACATCTCGATATGATATGACATTACAATTAATATTAATATATCCTTCCAGACCATGGCACACTACGACTCCTTGCTGCAGATTTAGAGGAGACAGAGGTATTTATTTTGGTTTGCAGAAACAAGATTTTTAAAGTATGTATCTACTCACCTTTATATATATTAATTATATGCATATTTTCCAAACAATGGAAACATTAAAATATCGTCAATTATATATTACAGCTGGGTGACAGAGAACTTTGATAAAGGCTAATACAGCCGAAACGCGTCAGAATTTATGGATGAAACTCTGTGAATCATCTAATCCTGAACATACACGGGATACACAGAGACAAGATCCATAAACTGTCACAAATAGCACTTATGTCACGGATTCAATTTAGAATCCCTACTCTTTCTTCATCCTTTTCACATTGGGCCTATACCCAACACCAATGCTCACATTGAGATGATATTATTTATTTTTTGACCTATGTAATATTGGTAATAAACTGATAGATTTATTTTATATATATAATTTCTCACCTTGTTTAATTGATACTTACTTGCCCATAAAGTCCCATTCCCTTGGCCTGAGACACCAAGAAAACCCCTTCTTTCTTCAAAATATAGGGACGGAGGCAACACCTACTTGTACCACCTAAGATCAAAAAACCCCACCCCCTCGTGCAAAGGGCCACATCTGGCCCCCAGGCCGCAGTTTGGAGACGTACAAAGAGCAAATGACTCCTGCGCTTAAGGGGTGGCCTTGGGGCTGGTATCCGGAAAATGCGATTCAGGTCAAATTGTAGTAAATTCAGGCTGTGCTGCCACTCTCAACGGGTCGTGGTAACCCAAATGAAGGGGGCTCTGATGAAGGGGGAACACCCCGAAACGCGTAAGGGGTTTTTTGGAGGTCTACATCCTTCCACGGCCTGCGGCAGCTGAGGATGCCCAGTGGAGACCCCTGGTGGTCCCTCATTGCTTATTGCCCGTGTTTCATAATCGTTTTGTGAGTATAATGTGTATACATGTCTATTACAATAAATTGTTTTAAAGATAATGCGCTAGGCTGGTGCACCCTCTGTCCATTTCTCTTTTCGCAGTTTGGAGACCCCTGCCTTAGGATAACAAAACCAGTAAGACGACTCTATGGGTCCAGCGCTATTTTTCCACTTTCCTCTACAGTGCTAAGGTCATAGGATCCTCCCCTGGGCATCATGACAGAAGCAACCTATTGAAGGCTATTGGCCTGGTCAGTAACCTATTCTAAACATTTCTCAGGCCTCACAGCAGCCTTGCTAGGACTTTCCAAGTTTTATTTCCAGAAGACTTTCCCATTATGCGGTCAGGGGAAGGAAAAGTCCATACAATGACAGCCTTTTAACACATCACTGGAACACAGCTGATAAACATATTTGCATGCTTTCAGTCATACCAATGGTGATGGCACATTTCTTCAGTTGCAAACAGATATCAGTAGAGCAGAAAGCTGAGTCAGGGAGCACTCTATATCTTTAGGATTTTGCCAGATACCTCCTTTCTATACTCAAGGGATGTGAGTAGTCCCATTAGTCCTGCACCTGTCCTTCCTTGCGTTTACCTCAAGGGGAAGCTCCCATAAACTTGGTTCTCAAAGAACACCTTTAATGGCATGGTACTTGCACCAGCTTACCACTGCCCTTCTATATATGCAGGTTGCTCTACCCAAGATGATTCACAATGGCAAAGTCAGAGCTGGAATTTTCTTGCTATCTATGGTGCACCCCACTCATCATCTATGCAACTACACTGTCTATTCTCACTACCAGGTCCCCAACCCTAATTATGGCACCTAATGACCGGTTTGGGAAACTATATAGTACCTCCATTCTCCTAATCTACACAAAGCCACACGTTTCATGACATCCAAAGAACTATAAGAAGTTAATATACTTCTAACATACTCTGACTGATAATCTCACCAAAAATGTTGTGGACACCACAGTTCGAGAGAGTAGCAGTATGCAGCCAATTTGGATTTTGTTTTTGTGGTCCTTCATCTTTGCCTGGGTATAGCCCCCATTATCAGGACTGGTTTTCGGGTTTTTAATGACCAACCTTTTACTGTACAGCTTTTCGATCCTTTCTTTGCCTTCATCAGGTTGTGTTGGGCCTCTTTATTAGATCGTGAGCCCTTGTTGGTAGTCAGATACTTTTTTTTCATTGAAACAACTACAGTGTTTATTGAAGTTGGAGCATACATACAGGTATTTCAAAATTGGACAACAACATTGGAAAGCAAATATCCATTTAGCGGGTCAACGAGCGAAAGGATGTGATACATATGAACATTCATTGGCCCTACTGTGTATGTATGTGAGTTAGGGACCTTAGATTGTAAGCTCCTTGAGGGTAGGGACTGATGTGAATGTACAATGTATATGTAAAGCGCGGCGTAAATTGACAGCGCTATATAAGTACCTGAAATAATAATAATAACATTCAAAAAGTTGTACAAGAAGTACATTGGTACATGAGAATCCAAATACAGTGTTCAAAATCTATCTAGAGTTAGCATAAACTGCACCCCCCGAATCCAAATGTTAGCCAAATTGACCAAGACCTCTTGCTACAAAGACAATCTGAGGTACAGGTAGCAGACTGTTCCAACCCCATATTTGTATTATATATGATGGGGCATCCCCTGTGGACATAAATTAGCTTGTTATACATAAGGGTAAGAATGACTTCCCTAACCTATGATTAAAATGTAGGAGGGGGTACCTGGATCCAAGAGCGAGATACCAGTTTCTTGATGGCAAAAGGTACCTAATGTAAGAATATGGTCATATATTTGTCGGCATCAGAGTCAAGAAATAATCCTAAGAGACATAAGTTATGGTCTAACATTCAGAGGTGAAACCATTTGGTCATGTAAGAATTTGACTATCTGCAGCCAGAAGCTCTGGATAGCTGAACATGCCCACAGCAAATGAAAAAACATACTGTCAGGCTTATTTGGGGAGGTTAAATTTAATAAGAAGAAAATGAAATGTTATATTTTGTTCTGTATAGAAATATGAAGCAATGTCATCCATTTTTGTCAGGTTACTGAAAGGTTAAATATCCTTTAACAAGAAGTGCCTATTCAACAGGTTTACCCCAGACATGCTGTGTTGACCTAAGGTAATAAATAAATAGCCTGTTGATTGTCTTTAGATAAAGTCTAAGTCGCTATACAAAGGTAATCTTATCTGTGTGGCAATCATAAAACCTTAGTCAGTATTTTCTGTGCTTAAACCCATTTAAAAATAAGATTTACAGATACGTTATAATCTTATATGTGACATAATATTAACAATGAAATATATATATAACTAACATACATAGATATGTAGAAAATCGTTATATATTATAATTGTTTCATCCTGGCTAAAGAAAGTTATACTGATATCAATGACTCATCTCTGTATATCAAGAGAGGCTTCGATAAACATTTGTAAATTGTAAGTAAGAAAGTATCATAAAACATTTGTAACCTTGCTAGACTCTGGAAGGTCTGAGATTGTAAGCTTTTTGTCAATATAAGGTTCAAAGTTTATTTGTAGGCAAATAATGCTGTCATACTGAACCTAAGAGCAATGCAATATTGCCATCTCTGGTGACTGAATGCTACTAATTGAAGTCTTGGGTTAAAAAGTAAAATATAGATATATTAAATAAGATATGTTAAATATTATGGTGTTACCAGATTTATTCCTTTATTCAGATACCTGGTGGATATTAAATGGACATGTAATAGATGAGAGTATGGATAAATTATTATGTTGTTTTATGATACTCTTAAATATGGAGATATCATCATTTAGTTTTAATATCCATATACTGGTTGACCAAGAGGTGTCACCCAATGACATCACCAGTTAATAGATAAGTTATCCCAACCAATGGGGATAATGTCACTCCTTCTGGGTTTAACTTATGGTAATTTTAATAGTCCTTTGTTCTATACCATATAAAAAGGCAACCCCAGATGTGACACATGACACATGACACATGACATTTGCCCAACATACATCACACATACAATACACACGCTACTACAGCCATGCATAGACTCATCTACACAGACTCCATTTTGCTCTATCATGTATCTGAACCTTTGAGGGATGCCAAACGAAACTCCTCCCTACCTGGCCACCATCTTGAAATGCAGCCATCTTAAGGACTCTGGTAACGACCATTCTAAGCTAGCAGCCATTTTAAATATGGTAAATATGCCTTGCTGTTTATTTGATTATTATTCAATATTGTTTATGTACTTCCTTAAATGTTTTTCATTGCATATTCAAGGGTAACGAGAGTACAATCCCAGCCGTATAAACCATATGTAGATTTTTCTCTAAAGAGATGATTTTTGCTTTTTATAACATTTTTATTAATATCAGATTTAGCGCATATTGGCGTATTAGTCTCACGTTTTGCATAGCCTATTCTCGCTTCATCTGCAGTGGAGTGACTATCAGGCTGTGCATTGCGCAGACAATTGTGGTCTGATTATATAGAAAATTCATTTATGGTTTATACTATACCTGGAGAAAATGTAATCTTGCTTTATTTTTACTTTCATTATTGAGCTACAAATCACATTGCATTTATTGTTTGAAGTTCGTATTTTATGTAAAGTTCTCTTTTTGTGTCATCTCAAGTTTGATCATTTATCGTGATTACATGTCTCGTGAATAAATATTTTATATATTCCATACTGTAGACTGTTTTCACTAAGATTGGTATATGCGTTTAAAAAGAAATTAATCAATAAAAAGAATTCACTACATATTGATTTATGGAAATAAGTTGAGATTCTCCTTTCGCACAGATCTTTGCTTATTGACATAAATAGACACTGTTATATTCAGAGCAGTATAAACATTCTGACATAATGGAGGCGGCCTAGTGAGATATTATTAATTTTTGACATAATGGAGGCGGCCCAGTGAGATATTATTAATTTATTATTAATTCTGACAATACCATCGGAGTTGGGGCAGCTAGGGCATCGGGGGGCTAAGGGAGCTGCGATATCTAGACACATGTATAAGGTTCCGATAACCCCCTTGCAAAATATATAAATGGGTGAGTCAATTTGGCAGGCAGTCAGAGACTTTTAAAGGAGTTGTAAAGTCAGAAAGTTTTTTATCTTAATGCATTTTTTGCATTAAGATAAAAAACCTTTGGGGTGTAGCAGCCTCCCCTGCACCCCCTAATACTTACCTGAGGTCCATCTGGTTCCAGCGATGTCCACGAGTCCCTCGGCCATCCGGGACTCTCCCTCCTGATTGGCTGGGACACAGCCACTGTGCCATTGGCTCCAGTGGCTGTCAATCAAAGTCAGTTAGCCAATCAGGAGATAGAGGGGGAGGGCCAAATGGCAGCTCTGTGTCTGAATGGATACACGGAGCTGCAGCTTGGCTTGGGTGCCCCCATAGCAAGCTGCTTTCTGAGGGGGCACTCGATAGGAGGGAGGGGCCAGGAGCAGCAACCAGGGACCCGAGAAGAGGAGGATCCGAGCTGCTCTGTGAAAAATCAACTGCACAGAGGAGGTAAGTATAACATGATTGTTGTTTAAAAAAAAAAAAAAACAAGACTTTAAAATCACTTTAATACTTCAATGAGAAGCCCAGGGGGGGTTAAAAAATTAAAATAAATATGTTGGGGCAGCACAATGGCTAAGAGCTAAGAGCTTATCAGTTCAAATTCCAACAAAGGCACTACCTGCCTTGATCTTGCATGTTCTCCCTGTGCCTGCACGGGCTTCCTCTGGGTACTGTGGGTTCCTTCCACACTCCAAAGACATGCTGGTAGGTTTTCTGGCTCCTATATAACTTGGTCCTAGTACAAGTATGTGAATTACGGACTTTAGATTGTAAGCTTCTTGATGGCAGGGACTGATGTGAATGTACAATATATATGTGTAAATCGCTGCCTAAATTGATGGCACTATATAAGGAACCTGTAATAAAATACAATATAGGCAGGTGAAGCTAGCTAGTCTGCCACCAGGTGGCTCTGTGCTAGGATATTATCTGGGTACAGAGGACAGTGTCATTAGGTGGTGGGCCCCTTTTAGTTAGAGCCTTCCTACAGTGATGTCATGGGTGAGTCATTGCCCAGTTATAATCCAGGTTGGGAGGGGCCCTAGTGCAGTTGGGACATGGGAGCAGAACACCCCATACCATTACAGATGACACCAGCATGTAGAATCCCTGGAGGCAGCGGAGAAATAGACCTGCACCCAGGAGAGTCGGCTGTAAACTTCCCGATGGGGGCTAAAACGGGTTTGAAAAAGCCTTTCAGGTCAGACCAAGAGTTCCCTTAAGCCTTGTACACACGCACCGATTGTTGGCCGTAAATTTTCGGCCAACGTCCAATCGGCCGATTGTCGGCTTGTTAGTATGATGCTTCCGACAACCGACTGCGACTTTTCGGCCGAACAAAATCTGGTGTGCATGCTATAAAATTTTTGTTGGCCGTCAACAGAACGGCCGATTGTTCGTCAGTCAGTACAGATTTCGGCCGACAAAAATCTGATGAGCAAGACTGGGCATGCTCAGAGAAGAAAAAACACACGGAAAGTAAACCATCACGTGACATCACTTCTGAAGTTGGTTGTTGTTGGCCGAAAAAATTTGTGTGCAGTCTAGAGCACATTTCAACCAACACAACAACACTGGACAAAAGTCGGCCGATTGGTCGGCCAACAATCGGTGCGTGTGTACGAGGCTTTAGTGAGGCAGCTTCCCTGGAAGGTCACTAGAGAGGTGTACCTATGGAGGAGGTGACTGCCACAGTCCTATGAGTACTAATGACCATGGGTGGAAGGAGAGACTGTTAGAGGGAAAGTGCTGCATATGCTTTCACATGTAATTGCTGCAGATCGTCCACTAAATGTGATTGAATGCAATGTCAAGTGACTCCGGAATGTATGTCGATGTGATGTGACTGTTATGCCATTCCCTGAATTCCAGCAGTAAAATGCAGAAATCTTATTCATGTGTGGACATTCCTTCCTTGAGATTTAAAGGTCAATGGCGGGGAATGTTGCGCAGAGTCCTCTGGCATGGAGTGGGGCACAATATGGTGGAAGATTAAGCCTCAGCAGGAGGGATATTGTTCTAGCAAAGACAGAAGCGGGGGCAAGGAATTGTGCTCTTGGCACCATTATTAGCCAATTATTAGTGCCTCTTACAAATATTTTATAAAAAAAAAAAAAAAGGCAGTGGTATTCAGCAAACTAGATGTCATTTGGTTAGGGTTTATATGTTCTTAAGGCTGAGCTCCAAGCAGAAGTAAATACCAAATTGATTTAGCTTTGTTATCATTATTATACCATGAAATGTATTTTTTAAATGCAAGCAGTGTAAGTACCTAAATGGTATCAGCCTCTTGCAGACCCTGTAAAGCATGGCAGAACACTGAGAGGAAGAAGCAACATGAGGGGCCAATCAGTTCATGTTCTGACAAGAAGGATGCTGATAGGGGAAGAGAGCAGAGTGAGAGAAAGATAAGCTTATCACGGTGCTGCTGCTTCTCCTTTCACTGTCCAGTCACAGGCTGGGGACAGGTCCAACCTGGGGCTCAAAAGAAGTAGTTTGAATGATGCTGGTCATCAAACTGAGGACATCTAGTGACAAAAAGAAGTACTGCAGGTGAAATCTATGGATTGATGATGAATATTGCAACAAAGGCTGATTTGTTATGTTGCCTTGAACTACTTGCCGACCGCCTGCCGCTTGCGTCCCCATTAGGCAGCAGGAAAGCGGATCCACAGGGCCAGCGTCTGCGATTGCTCCCTGTGGAGAGAGAATGACGGTCTGCTATTGTTCTCTCTGGAATGAACACAGAGCGCCTGTGATCCTCCTATTTAGGATCACAGGTCTCTGTGTTGATTCCACAAGCCCACCCCCCTCACAGTTAGAAAACACCCCCTAGGCCAGGGATCTTCAAACTATGGCCCTCCAGCCGTAACTACATATCCCATGAGGATATGTAAAACTCTGACATTCACAGATATGACTAGGCATGATGGGAATTGTAGTTCCTGAACAGCTGGAGGGCCAAAGTTTGAAGACCCTTTGTCCTAGGCTAGTACTTAACCCTTTGATCGCTCCTGGGTTATCCCCTTCCCAGCCAGTGTCATTAATACAGTTAATGTACTAATGTCACTGGTCCCCTCAAAAGTGTCAAAAATGTCAGTTAGGGGCTGCAATGTCGCAGTCCCGCTAAAAATCCCAGATTGCCACCATTACTAGTAAAAAAATAAATAAATAAATAAAAATGACATAAATCTTTCCTGTAGTTCGTAGACCCAATAACGTTTGCGCAAAACAATCAAAATACGCTTATTGGGATTTTTTTTTACCAAAAATATGTAGCAGAAAATAAATTGGCCTAAAATTATGAAAAAAAAAATGATTTTTACATTTTTGTATTGGGAATGTTATATAGCAGAATGTGAAAAATATTGTTTTTTTTTTCTTCCAGAATTTTCGCTCTTTTCTTGTTTATAGCGCAAAAAAAAAAAAAAATCGCACAGGTGATCAAATACCACCAAAAGAAAGCTCTATTTGTGGGAAAAAAAGGACATCAATTTTATTTGGGTACAGCGTCGCACGGCCGCGCAATTGTCCGTTAAAGTAACACAGTGCCGAATTGCAAAAAATGGCCTGGGGGTAAAACCTTCCGGGGCTGAAGTGGTTAATGATCTATTCATTTTTATCTTGTTATTTTTGGTTAAGGTTCTGCTTTAAAACCATCCATGGGGACCTAAGAAATCTCTGGACTAAAGAGAAATAGTGCAGAATAGCTGATTTTATGAATTTTATTTTTTAATGATCTATTTGTTTTTATCTTATTATTTTTTGTTTAACCACTTCTGGACCGGAAGGATTTGCCCCCTTAATGACCAGGCTGTATTTTGCGATTAGGCCCTGCGTTACTTTAATTGTGCGGTCGTGCGACGCTGTACCTAAATAAAATTGATGTCTTTTTTTTCCCACAAATAGAGCTTTATTTTCATGGTATTTGATCACCTCTGCGATTTTTATTTTTTGCGCTATAAACAAAAAAAAAGCAACAATTCTGAAAAAAAAAAAAAAAACAATATTTTTCACATTCTGCTATATAACATTGCCAAAAAAATAATTGAAAACCAAAATTTTTTAACATTTTAGGCCAATTTGTTTTCTGCTACATATTTTTGGTAAAAAAAATCGTAATAAGCGTATTTTGATACGCTTATTACGTTTGCGCAAAAGTTATCACGTCTACTAACTACGGGAAAGATTTATGTCATTTTTATTGTTTTTTTACTAGTAATGGCAGTGATCTGCGATTTTTTGCTGGACTGTGACATTTCGGCGGACAGATCGGACCCCTGACTGACATTTTGGACACTTTTGGGGGAACCAGTGATCAGTGCTAAAAATATGCACTGTTACTGTAATAATGACACTTACAGGGAAGGGGTTAACACAGTAAGTGATCAAGGGGTTACATGTGTACCTAGGGGCGTGTTTCTAACTGTATGGGGGCGTGGCTTGTGAAATGATCACAGAGACCTGTGATCCTATATAGAAGGATCACAGGGGCTCTATGGTCATTGCAGGGAGAAGAACGGTCAGATGTGTTTACAACAGCCGACCGTCCTTCTCTCTCAGCGGGGAGCGTTCGCGGGTGTCAGGCGGCAATCAGTGCGCTCGCTCTCTAGCTGCAGGCGCCCGACTGACGTATACCCACGACGGTTCGCGCAGGAGGGCCGCCCTGCCGCAGTATAACTGTAGCGGGCGGTCGGTAAGTGATTAAAGTTTGTTAAAGTTAAGATTTGTTGTAACGTTGATAAAATCAATCACAGAATCCCGTAAAATTGCTGGATTGAATGGAAATGTTGCAGTAAAACTTAGGTTGATCATTTTATCTTTTAACCACTTAAGCCCCGGAGGATTTGGCTGCTGAAAGACCAGGGGGTATTTTGCAATTTCGGCACTGCGTGACTTTAACGGACAATTGCGCGGTCGTGCGACGCTGTACCTAAACAAATTTGACGTCCTTTTTCCCACAAACAGAGCTTTCTTTTGGTGGTATTTGATCACCTGTGCGATTTTTTGATCATGCGCTATAAACAAAAAAAGAGCGTCAATTTTGCAAAAATAACAATATTTTTCACATTTTTTTTATATGAAATTCCCCCCAAAAAAATGTGAAAATCAAAATTTTTTAACATTTTCAGCCAATTTGTTTTATGCTACATATGTTTGGTAAAAAAAATCGCAAAAAGCGTATTTTGATTGGTTTGCGCAAAAGTTATCGTGTTTACTAACAAAGGGAAAGATTTTTGTCATTTTTGTTGTTTTTTTTTTAAACGCGTAATGGCGGCGATCTGCGATTTTTTTGCGGTACTGCGACATTGGGGCGGACAGATCGGACCCTTGACTGACATTTTTGACACTTTTGGGGTTACCAGTGACATTTCTACAGTAATCAGTGCTATATATATGCACTGTTACTGTAAAATTACACTGGCAGTGAAGGGGTTAACTTTATTTGAGAGGGAGGGGCTGTGTGTGTCCCTAGGGGCGTGCTTCTAACTGTGATTGGCTGTGGCTTGAGCTGTAGGAACAATGATCAATGGTCCTACATAGTAGAACCGTATGATCATTGTTTCTACACAGGGGAGAATGACAGGCGGCTTGTTTACATTAGCCGCCTGCCTTTCTCCCTCTCCCCCGACGATCGCAGAGTGACCGGCATACATCGGGTCCGCCGGTCACACGCGCGGGGGGTCCGTGAGAGCCTCCCCCAGAGCCTCACAGGCTAGTGACGTACCGATACGTCACTCTGTTTGTGAGGGGCTGACCGCCGCAGTATATGTACTTGCGGTGGTCGGCAAGTGGTTAATGATCTTGTTATTTTTTGTTAAAGTTCTATTTTGAATTATAAAGCACATAAAGTTAAATGGAACAATTGGCCTCCCTAAAAAAATAAAAAAAACAGAGTTTTGAAAAGTTTATAAAGTGAATAGTTGTCTCAATTCTTATTCCGTCCCATGTATCTTTGCTCCCCATGATTCTAATGTTCCAGTCTACAGCAATATGACCTTTTCACAGCGAGAAA
The DNA here is from genome assembly GCF_965119305.1 of Pelophylax lessonae. NCBI lineage: Eukaryota > Metazoa > Chordata > Amphibia > Anura > Ranidae > Pelophylax > Pelophylax lessonae. The sequence continues at coordinate 220,222,483 of NC_138777.1, read as the reverse complement.
GAATTATAACGGAGGCCCAACTTTACTATAAATACCGGCAACCATCCATAATCTTAGCTTAAATTGGACATCGCAAGCAGCTGAGAAATATAAAATAAAGAGAAAAAAAAGCTGTATATCAACATTATTTAAGTGACTAATTAATCAACCAGTGTAATTAAAAAGAGCCGTCTTATCAGGCAGTACATCTTCTAAGTTGTATGACATCTTCATCAGATGGACACGAGCGATAGCTATTGGTAATGGATCCCGATTAGCGGACCTGAAATTCAAACAATTAATTATTAGCATCTTCCTTCACTTTGCACTCTCTTTAATTAATTCTGCAATGTTTTATCTCACTGGGAAAAGAAAAAAAAAAAATACATGAATACTTTTCACTTAAATATTTGCCTTTTCCAAGTCTATCGAAAGTCCATGAAGAATCAAAAAAAGTTTTGGATTGCCAAGGGGGGGGTTGTCTTCTGTCAAGTTTTTATTGCTTCAGATCAAAGAATTCAAAGGCAACAGGGATTTTTAGACTTACATACAGTGCCTTGAAAAAGTATTCATACCCCCCTTGACACTTTCCCCATTTTGTCATGTTACCACCAAAAACGTAAATGTATTTTATTGGGATTTTATGTGATAGACAAACACAAAGTGGCGCATAATAGTGAAGTGGAAGGAAAATAATAAATGGTTTTCTAATAGAAAAGTTTGAGACATGATCTCGGAAAAATGATGCCACATCCCAAAATTAGGTACACAAAAAGAATCCCCAATGGTGTGGGACTATGAATGCCACTAGACACTGAATGTCAGAATAAAATATAGTAGACTTTATTATACAAAGAAACAAAAAGACATACAGAAATATATATATAATGAATTTTTTTAAAAAATATATTTTTTTAAAAAATATATTTTAAATATATTTTTCTTCCATGTGGGATTGCATGCAGTTTTTAACCAGCCTCTCACAATTGTACATAAACAGAGAGGCTGGTTAAAAACTGCATGCAATCCCACATGGAAGAAAAATATATTTAAAATATATTTTTTAAAAAAATTCATTATTCCCCCCAAATATATTGGAAATATATTTGCAATGCTACAATTTTGGCCATATTCAATATATTTCTAATTTTTTTCCTCTAAATATATTAGAAATATATTTGAAATGCTACAATTTTGGCCATATTCAATATATTTCTAATTTTTTTCCTCTAAATATCTTGGAAATATATTTGAAATGCTACAATTTTGGCCATATTCAATATATTTCTAATTTTTTTTCCCTAAATATATTGGAAATATATTTGAAATGCTACAATTTTGGCCACATTCAATATATTTCTAATTTTTTTTCCCTAAATATATTGGAAATATATTTGAAATGCTACAATTTTGGCCACATTCAATATTTTTCTAATTTTTTTTCCCCTAAATATATTGGTAATATATTTGAAATGCTACAATTTTGGCCATATTCAATAAATTTCTAAATTTTTTTCCCTAAATATATTGGAAATATATTTGAAATGCTACAATTTTGGCCACATTCAATATTTTTCTAATTTTTTTTCTCCTAAATATATTGGTAATATATTTGAAATGCTACAATTTTGGCCATATTCAATAAATTTCTAAATTTTTTTCCCTAAATATATTGGAAATATATTTGAAATGCTACAATTTTGGCCACATTCAATATATTTCTAAATTTGTTTTCCCTAAATATATTGGAAATATATTTGAAATGCTACAATTTTGGCCATATTCAATATATTTCTAAATTTTTTTCCCTAAATATATTGGAAATATATTTGAAATGCTACAATTTTGGCCATATTCAATATATTTCTAATTTTTTTCCTCTAAATATCTTGGAAATATATTTGAAATGCTACAATTTTGGACATATTCAATATATTTCTAATTTTTTTTCCCTAAATATATTGGAAATATATTTGAAAGGCTACAATTTTGGCCATATTCAATATATTTCTACATTTTTTTCCCTAAATATATTGGAAATATATTTGAAATGCTTCAATTTTGGCCATATTCAATATATTTCTAAATTTTTTTCCCTAAATATATTGGAAATATATTTGAAATGCTACAATTTTGGCCACATTCAATATATTTCTATTTTTTTTCCCCCTAAATATATTGGAAATATATTTGAAATGCTACAATTTTGGCCATATTCAATATATTTTAAAAAATTGTTCCCTAAATATATTGGAAATATATTTACAATGCTACAATTTTGGCCATATTGAATATATTTTGAAAAATTGTTCCCTAAATATATTGGAAATATATTTTTCTTCCATATGGGATGACAGGTCATATACCAATCAACATTGAAGACACTCAGGTAAACATGGTGGAGTGAACCGGAAAATGACCCTACGCGTTTCAGGTATCAATCCCTTCTTCAGGGGTCAACCAAAGTTCCAAACACTCAATGTGCCTGCGAAGATTGAAAACCTTAATAGAATATGGAAAAACATATAGAAAATTTGTGTTAAAGATATTCTAGTGATAAATACCTACCCTCGAAGTCTTCATAGGAGAGTGGAATGATCTGTCATTAAAAACGGGAAAAATTACCGATGAAAGAGGAATGCCCAGTTCCAATAGAACCCTTCAAGGGCAAATGTAGAGGAAGATTAAGGAAGAGTAGCTGAACTGGAGGCCACAGGGGTGCCACGATGATCCAAAATTGCTCAGCAAGGACCACTCCAAAGGAAACATTACTGGTTTGCATAAGTAAGTATTAACAACCTAACTGGGTAAAGAACAGTATAAAGAAACAAGTTGTATATGGGTAATAAATATAGATGCTGGAGGTACTCATCAAATGAGTTGGAGAATCATATTACCTGTGAAGGGTGAGTAGTTGTGATGACAGAGGGTCATACGAGGTGAAGTATGAGTATCAGACCAGTATCTGGAGTATCAAAAAGTGACGTTCAGTGTCTAGTGGCATTCATAGTCCCACATCATTGGGGATTCTTTTTGTGTACATATCAATTGGGATGATGGCCACTAGCACTGGGTACTAGGTGCTGGGATTACATTTTTTTTCATCCCAAAAAATAGGTAATGAGGAACTGGAAGGGAGAAGAAAAATAAGAAATCTGCATCCCCTTATAAAAAGTAGGACTTTAAAGGCATCCATTGACTGATCTCAAGAAGAATGTACACTTAGAAAAATAAATAAATATATATATAAAAACAAGCTTATTTTACAAAAAGTTTCATATAGTTTATAAAAAAAACATTATGCAAACATTCATAGACAGTCATGTGAAATGGTTTTCAAATTTTTTTACAAAAAATATGTGAAAAGTGTAGCATGCATTTGTATTCAGCCCCCCTTTACTCTGATACCCCTAACTAAAATCTTACGGGGACAATTGCCTTCAGAAATCACCTAATTAGTAAATAGAGTCCACCAGTTCAATTTAATCCCAGTATAAATACATCTGTCTGTGAAGTCCTCAGAGGTTTGTTAGAGAACCTTAGTGAACAAACAGCAACATAGAGGCCTAGTATCACACAAGACAGGTCAGGGATAAAGTTGTTGAGAAGTTTAAAGCAGGGTTAGGTTATAAAAAAATATCCCAAGCTTTGAACATCTCACGGAGCACTGTTCAATCCATCATCCGAAAATGGGAAGAGTATGGCACAACTGCAACCCTACCAAGACATGGCCGTCCACCTAAATTGACAGGATGGGCAAGGAGAGCATTCATAAGAGAAGCAGCCAAGAGGCCCATGGTAACCCTGGAGGAGCTGCAGAGATCCACAGCTCAGGTGGGAGAATCTGTCCACAGGACAACTTTTAGTCGGCACTCCACAAATCTGCCCTTTATGAAAGAGTGGCAAGAAGAAAGCCATTGTTGAAAGAAAGCCATAAGAAGTCCTATTTGCAGTTTGGGAGAAGCCATGTGGGGGACACAGTAAACATGTAGAAGAAGGTGCTCTGGTCAGATGAGACCAAAATTTAACTTTTTGGCCTAAAAGCAAAGCACTGTGTGTGTCGGAAATTTAACACTGCACATCAACCTGAACATACCATCCCCACTGTGAAACATGGTGGTGGCAGCATCATGTTGTGTGGATGGTTTTCTTCAGCAGGGACAGGGAAGCTGGTCAGAGTTGATGGGAAGATGGATGGAGCCAAATACAGGGCAATCTTAGAAGAAAACCTGTTAGGGTCTGCAAAAGACTTGAGACTGGGGCGGAGGTTCACCTTCCAGCAGGACAACGAGCTGAAACATACAGCCAGAGCTAAAATGGAATGGTTTACATCAAACCATATTCATGTGTTAGAATGGTCCAACCAAAGTCTAGACCTAAATCCATTTGAGAATCTGTGGCAAGACTTGAAAATTGCTGTTCACAGACACTCTCCCTACAATCTGACAGAGCTTGAGCTATTTTGCAAAGAAGGTTGGGCAAAAATGTCCTTCTCTAGATGTGCAAAGCTGGTAGAGATATCCCCAAAAAGACTTGCAGCTGTTATTACAGTGAAAGGCGGTTCTACAAAGACTCAGGGGGGTGAATACAAATGCTCGAATGGGAGGAAGCAAGGAGCCGCACAACTGGGAGGAGATGTAAATTGTAAAAGTCCAAGTTTTATTGAATTCCAAAGTTAAAAACACATTCAGAGTGTGACCACAGCAGTCGGAGACATGGAAAAAAAGCACGGCGATTGACGCGTTTCACGGACTCTACCGCTTAGTCGTAACCATGCTTAAACAATACAAAACAATGCTTTAAATAGAAAAAAATCATCTCAAGTGCACCTCCCAGATCTCACTTGATTAGGCACACACAGCTGTAGATAGTAATCCCCAATTGAGGGCTCACAGAGCAGCAGAAATTGTTTGTATGTTTTGAACACAGAAAAAAAAGGGAAAAAGAAAAAGAAATGAAAAAAGGAAAAAGGAAGAAGAAAAAAAGAAGAGAAAAAAGGACAAAAACTGCACCGAATGTATACATAAAAAATATATAAAATATTACAATAATAACATATGTATTGACTGAAATGAATATATAAAAAAGGGAAAAATATATATACATATCTGGTGTAGGGATGAGACCCAAAACAGAAGAAATAAAGTAGACTGAAAATATGAAGATGAAATAAAGATAATAAAAGAAGCAAGCAGTGGGTGAAGCCTAAAAGAATATAATGAATTATATCCACATATATATCAAGAATATATATACATATGTATAAAAGAATATATCTATGTCGTATAGCCCCATACATTGAGAGACATGACCACAGCTGTATGTGTAGGCAAGAGTTGACCTGAGAAGAGCCCCACATATTTAGTCCGACATAAAGGAGTGTACATGTATAGAATTCTCAATAAAACAGGTGCATAAATATGGAATATACTGTCCACATGTGAAAAAAACAATATATTGAAAAAATAATGGAAGAGATATATTGAAAAAATAATAATAATAATAATGAAAAAGGTTATTCACGCAGCTGTATAGATATATGAACAAAGACATGTATATAAATGCATATATGCGTGTATGTGCGGGACATCACTTTTAAATTTATAATGTCGCCCGATAACCATCAAACGAATGATGAATATATATATGCAGAATACTGGTACGGACCGCACACATATTCAAGCATATATGGAAAAAGAAAACAAAACAAATTATGCCTAGAACATGCCCGATGTGGGTATATATATATCTAAACAAAGGAGACAAAGAAAAAACCTAAAAAGAATGGCAAATGTAAATGGTCTTTGAGCACGTAGGATTGGCCTATAATTACAGGCTATTTATATCCTCAATTTTAACTAAAGTAAAAAACATAAAATGTATATATATACATGTGGACAAGTACATTCCTTTACAAATATCACATCACATATATATGTATTAACCCATCCGTAAAACATCTGTATATGATAAACAGAATATTCTTGATATTATAGAACATGTATATAGCTAAGTGAATACAAATGCTCGCCACATTTTGCACAAATTTATTTGTAAAAACTTTTGAAAACCATTTATAATTTTCCTTCCACTTCACAATTATGTGCCACTTTGTGTCGGTTTATCACATAAAATCCCAATAAAATACATTTGCATTTCTGGTTGTAACATGAGAAAATGTGGAAAATTTCAAGGGATATGAATACTTTTTCAAGGCACTGTATATAGTCACGAAGGAAAACTTCAAATAGGCTCACTAGCTCTGGTGAGATGGATCCTACATTGCAAGGCTTCCTTCGATGGGCACCAAATAATAAGTCAACCACAGAACAACAGAAAGGAGCACCAGACCAAAACTGAATGAAAGAGTCCAGGGTCATTCACATTTTTTAATAGAAAAGACCTATAAAAACATTAAAAGGGGAGCAACACCACTTCCCTTTATCAGGGCTCAACACAGGATAAGACTTGGATGGATTCAGAGAAAACAATCACTCAACAGACCTATATAAGAACCAGTATTGCCCTCTCCATGGCCAAGAGGAGAGACTGTGAATTCACCAATGCTTCAGAACAGCACACTCAAAGGTTGTGGGAAGGATTGGAATTCAATGTATAGTCAGATGAAGGCAAACTTCAATCAAGCTCAATAGTTCTGGTGAGGTGGATCCTAAACAGCAAGGCTTCACTTGATGGGCACCTAACGGTAACTCCAACTATGGAACAACAGATAGAAGCGCCAGACCAAAACTAGATGAAAGCAAACAAGGTAATCTTAACCACTTAAGCCCGGAAGATTTTACCCCCTTCCTGACCAGGGCCTATTTTGCGATTCGGCACTGCGTGACTTTAATGGACAATTGCGTGGTCGTGCGACGCTGTACCCAAACAAATTTGACTTCCTTTTTTTCCCACAAACAGAGCTTTCTTTTGGTGGTATTTGATCACCTGTGAGATTTTTTGATCATGCGCTATAAACAAAAAAAGAGCGTCAATTTTGCAAAAATAACAATATTTTTCACATTTTTTTATATGAAATTCCCGCAAAAAAAATGTAAAAATCAAATTTTTTTAACATTTTAGGCCGATTTGTTTTATGCTACATATGTTTGGTAAATAAAATTGCAAAAAGCGTATTTTGATTGGTTTACGCAAAAGTTATTGTGTTTACTAACTAAGGGAAAGATTTTTGTCATTTTTATTGTTTTTTTTTTTAACGAGTAATGGCGGCGATCTGCGATTTTTTTTGCGGGACTGCGACATTGCGGCGGACAGATCGGACCCTTGACTAACATTTTTGACACTTTTGGGGTTACCAGTGACATTACTACAGTAATCAGTGCTATACATATGCACTGTTACTGTAAAATTACACTGGCAGTGAAGGGGTTAACTTTTTTTGCGAGGGAGGGGTTATGTGTGTCCCTAGGGGCGTGATTCTAACTGTGATTGGCTGTGGCTTGAGGTGTAGGAACAGTGATCAACGGTCCTACATAGTAGAACCGTATGATCACCATTCCTACACAGGGGAGAATGACAGGCGGCTTGTTTCCATCAGCCGCCTGCCTTTCTCCCTCTCCACCGACGATCGCCGAGTGACCGGCGGACATCGGGTCCGCCGGTCACACGCGCGGGGGGGTCCGAGATTTTTTTGTCAAAGACATGTAGCTAAATATATTTTGGCCTAAATATATGACAAAAATTGAATATATTGGATATTTTTTAACTGTCAAAGCAGAAAATGTCAATTTTTTTGCAGAATTTTCGCTCTTTTTTTATTAATATCGCAAAAAATGAAAAGCGCAGAGGTGATCAAATACCAACAAAAGGAAGCTCTGTTTGTGGGAAAAAAAGGACGTAAATTTTGTTTGGGTACGGCGTTGCATGACTGCGCAATTGTCAGTTAAAGTCGCACAGTGCCAAGTTTCAAAAAGTGGCCTGGACGTAAAGCAGGAAAATCCTCCGGTCCTAAAGTGGTTAAGCTTATGATCTACCAGAACACCCAGATCCTTCCCTGCTATGGATTCCCCCAGTTGTACCCCCCCCCCCCCTCCTAGTATGTATGATGCATGCATATTCTTATCCCCCAAGTGTATAACTTCACAGTTCTCAACATTAAACCTCATTAATACAGAAACACACCTAAGATTTCTACAAAACAGTAAAAACAACGACTGCTGGAGAGGCTTTTATTACAGCCTGACTCGTAACAAGCTCTCTGTGATTTGATGGGATGGCACCTCCAGTCGCTGCAGTCAGATCATTTTAATGGCAGCGAGGGGGGAGGCGGCTGACAGCTGCTGCATTTCACTGAAATTCCCTCCAGCAGCCTCCAGCAGGGAGATCCAGCGTCTGGCTGCTGTGCCTGGATACGTTTATTGCTTGCTGGTGTCTCACTTAGGGTAGCGGGACTGCCCAGCCTGATAATGCGCAGCGCTGCAGGCCACAGACTGCTTTATGGGTTGCCAAATGATAGACTTTGCGGCAGATCTGCAAAATGAAAAGCATTTTTATTGTAAAGTTTGATTTACCATTTAACTGCTGTTCTACTTACACATAACTGTGCTGAATTGTTGTTTATACATTTCCTATGAATGTGTCAATTGCAGTATTTTTATTTTTACGGATGGGAGGGAGACAGAAGAGGAGAAGAACGGGACGGGAGGATGGAAGGAAGGACAGACTGAAGAGAGGAAGGAAGGAAGGACAGATTGAAGAGAGGAAGGAAGGAAGATACGTAGGTAGGGAGGGAAAAAAAAAAAGAGAAAAGGGAAGAGGAGACAGAAGAGATGTGATGCAAAGAAAGAGAAGAGACAGGATGGTTAAGAATAAGAAGGAAAGGGAGGAAAAGACAGGAGGGTCAAGAAAAGGAGGAGACAGGAAAGGTGAGGAGAGGAGACTGGAGGAGTGAGTAAAGGAGGACACAGGACAGTTGAGGAGAGGAAACAGGTAGAGGAGAAGGGATAGGAAGAACAAGAAGATGAGACAGAAGGGTTGGGGGGGGGGGAGAGGAGTGAGGAGACAGGAAAGAAGAGTGGGGAAGGGAGATAGAAGGTGTGAGGAGGAGAGAGGAGGAGAGCGGAGAGGAAAGGAGAGGAGACGAGACAGGAAATGATGGTTGAAAAATTAGGAGACAGAAAGGGTGGGGAGAGGAGGACACCAAAGAGTCGAGATGGGGAAACAAAAAGGTGAGGAAAGGAGATAGGAGGTGGAAGGAATGAGGAGACAAGAAAGATGAGGAGACAATTGGGGTGAGGAGATGAGAAACGAAGAATGAGGAATGAGGAAAAGAGATGGAAGAGAAGAGGAGAAGTGAGGAGAGGTGAGGAGAGTAGATGGGAGAGGTGAGGAAAGGAGATAGGATAAGGTGAAATGAGGAGTCAGAAAAGGTGAGGATTAAAAAAGGAGGAGACAGAAAGGGTGGGGAGAGGAGGACACCAAAGGAGGACTTGAGATGAGGAAACAAAAAGGGTGAGGAAAGGAGATCGGAGGTGGGAGGAATGAGGTGACAAGAAAGGTGAGGAGACAGCTGGGGTGAGGAGATGAGAAAGAACAAATGAGTAAAGAAGGTGGAAGAGGAGAGGAGAGAAGATGGGAGAGGTGAGGAAAGGAGATAGGAAGGGTGAAGTGAGGAGTCAGAAAGGGTGAGGACATAAGAAAGAAAAGAAGGATTAAAAAAAGGGAGGAAACAGAAAGGGTGGGGAGAGGAGGACACCAAAGAGTTGAGATAAGGAAACAAAAAGGGTGAGGAAAGGAGATAGAAAGGGGGAGGAATGGGGTGACAGGGAAGGTGAGGAGACATCTGGGGTGAGGAGATGAGAAAGGAAGAATGAGGAAAGGACATGGAAGAGAAGAGGAGAGGAGAGGAGTGGAGAGGAGAGGAGATGGGAGAGGTGAGGAAAGGAGATAGGAAAGATGAAGTGAGGAGTCAGAAAGGATGAGGACATAAGAAAGAAAAGAAGGATTAAAAAAGGAGAAGACAGAAAGGGTGGGGAGAGGAGAACACCAAAGAGTTGAGATGAAGAAACAAAAAGGGTTAGGAAAGGAGAAAGGAGGGTGGAGGAATGAGGTGACAGGAAAGGTGAGGAGACAGCTGGGGTGAGGAGATGAGAAAGGAAGAATGAGGAAAGGACATGGAAGAGAAGAGGAGAGGAGAGGAGTGGAGAGGAGAGGAGATGGGAGAGGTGAGGAAAGGAGATAGGAAAGGTGAAGTGAGGAGTCAGAAAGGGTGAGGACATAAGAAAGAAAAGAAGGATTAAAAAAGGAGAAGACAGAAAGGGTGGGGAGAGGAGGACACCAAAGAGTTGAGATGAGGAATCAAAAAGGGTGAGGAAAGGAGATAGGAAGGGGGAGGAATGGGGTGACAGGGAAGGTGAGGAGACAGCTGAGGTAAGGGGATGAGAAACGAGGAATGAGGAATGAGAAAAAGAGATGGAAGAGAAGAGGAGAGGTAAGGAGAGGTGAGGAGAGGAGATAGGAAAGGTGAAGTGTGGAGTCAGAAAGGGTGAGGACATAAGAAAGAAAAGGATTAAAAAAAGGAGGAGACAGAAAGGGTGGGGAGAGGAGGACACCAAAGAGTTGAGATAAGGAAACAAAAAGGGTGAGGAAAAGAGATAGGAGGGGGGAAGAACAAGGACACAGGAAAGTTGAGGAGAGGAGACTGGAGGAGTGAGCAAAGGAGGACACAGGAAAGTTGAGGAGAAAAAGCAGGGTGAGGAGAAGGAACAGGAAGAACAAGAAGATGAGACAGAAGGATTGGGGGGGGGGGGGGGGAGTGAGGAGACAGGAAAGAAGAGTGGGGAAGGGGGATGGAAGGTGAGAGGAGGAGAGCGGAGAGGGAAGGAGAGGAGACGAGACAGGAAATGAGGGTTGAAAAATGAGGAGACAGAAAGGGTGGGGAGAGGAGGAAACCAAAGAGTTGAGATGGGGAATCAAAAAGGGTGAGGAAAGGAGATAGGAGGGTGGAGGAATGAGGAGACAAGAAAGGTGAGGGGACAGCTGGGGTGAGGAGATGAGAAAGGAAGAATGAGCAAAGAAGGTGGGAGAGGAGAGGAGATGGGAGAGGTGAGGAAAGGAGATAGGAAAGGTGAAGTGAGGAGTCAGAAAGGGAGGGACATAGGAAAGAAAAGAAGGATTAAAAAAGGAGAAGACAGAAAGGGTGGGGAGAGGAGGACAGCGAAGAGTTGAGATGAGGAAACAAAAAGGGTGAGGAAAGGAGATAGGAAGGGGGAGGAATGAGGTGACAGGAAAGGTGAGGAGACAGCTGAGGTGAGAAACGAAGAATGAGTAAAAGAGATGGAAGAGAAGAGAAGAGAAGAGAAGAGAAGAGAAGAGAAGAGAAGAGAAGAGAAGAGGTGAGGAGAGGGGAGGAGAGGCGAGGAAAGGAGATAGGAAAGGTGAAATGAGGAGACAGAAAGGGTGAGGACATAAAAAAGAAAAGAAGGATTAAAAAAGGAGAAAGGGTGGGGAGAGGAGGACACCAAAGAGTTGAGATAAAGGGGAGGAAAAAGGACACAGGAAAGGTGAGGAGACAGCTGAGGTGAGGGGATAAGAAAGAAAGAATGAGGAAAAGAGATGGAAGAGAAGAAAAGATGAGAGGTGAGGAGAATAGAGGAGATGGGAGAGGCGAGGAGATGGCAGAGGCGAGGAGAAGAGATGGGAGAGGTGAGGAAAGGAGATAGGAAAGGTGACGTGAGGAGTCAGAAAGGGTGAGGACATAAGACAGAAAAGAAGGATTAAAGGAGGAGACAGAAAGGGTAGGGAGAGGAGGACACTGAAGAATTAAGGTAAGGAAACAAAAGGGGTGAAGAGAGGATACAGAAAGAACAAGAATTGGAGACAGGAAAGGTAAGGGGAGGAGATGGGAGGAGGGAAGGATGAGTAGAAGAGACAGGAAAAGTGAAGAGACAGCAGAGGTGAGGAGAGGAGACAGGCAGGAGGAGTAGAGACGGAGAATACAGAAAATGTGAGAGAGGATGAGAGGTAACAGAAAGGGTGAGGAGAGGAGACAGGAAGAACAAGAGGAGACAGGAAGTGTGAAAATACAGCAGGAGAGGGGAGAGGAGATAGAGAGAGTGGGGAGACAGCAGGACAGAGAGAGTGAGAACACAGCAGGAGTAGAGAGAGGAGACAGGGAGAGTTAGGATACAGCAGGAGTAGGGAGAGAAGACAGGGAGAGTGAGGAGACAGCAGAAGTAGGGAGAGAAGACAGGGAGAGTGACAATACAGCAGGAGTAGGGAGAGGAGACAGGGAGAGTGAGGAGACAGCAGGAGTAGGGAGAGGAGACAGGGAGAGTGAGGAGACAGCAGGAGTAGGGAGAGGAGACAGGGAGAGTGAGGATACAGCAGGGGCAGGGAGAGAAGACAGGGAGAGTGAGGAGACAGCAGGAGTAGGGAGGGGAGACAGGGAGAGTGAGGATACAGCAGAAGTAGGGAGAGGAGACAGGGAGAGTGAGGAGACAGCAGGAGTAGAGAGAGGAGACAGGGAGAGTGAGGAAACAGCAGGAGTAGGGAGAGGAGACAGGGAGAGTGAGGAGACAGCAGGAGAAGGGAGAGGAGACAGGGAGAGTGAGGAGACAGCAGGAGTAGAGAGAGGAGACAAGGAGAGTGAGGAAACAGCAGGAGTAGGGAGAGGAGACAGGGAGAGTGAGGAGACAGCAGGAGAAGGGAGAGGAGACAGGGAGAGTGAGAATACAGCAGGAGTAGGGATAGGAGACAGGGAGAGTGAGGAGACAGCAGGAGTAGGGAGAGAAGACAGGGAGAGTGAGAAGACAGCAGGAGTAGGGAGAGAAGACAGGGAGAGTGAGGAGACAGCAGGAGTAGGGAGAGGAGACAGGGAGAGTGAGGAGACAGCAGGAGTAGGGACAGAAGACAGGGAGAGTGAGGAGACAGCAGGAGTAGGGAGAGAAGACAGGGAGAGTGAGGATACAGCAGGAGCAGGGAGAGAAGACAGGGAGAGTGAGGATACAGCAGGAGTAGGGAGAGGAGACAGGGAGAGTGAGGAGACAGCAGGAGTAGGGAGAGAAGACAGGGAGAGTGAGGATACAGCAGGAGCAGGGAGAGAAGACAGGGAGAGTGAGGATACAGCAGGAGTAGGGAGAGGAGACAGGGAGAGTGAGGAGACAGCAGGAGTAGGGACAGAAGACAGGGAGAGTGAGGAGACAGCAGGAGTAGGGAGAGAAGACAGGGAGAGTGAAGATACAGCAGGAGCAGGGAGAGAAGACAGGGAGAGTGAGGATACAGCAGGAGTAGGGAGAGGAGACAGGGAGAGTGAGGAGACAGCAGGAGTAGGGAGAGGAGACATGGAGAGTGAGGAGACAGCAGGAGTAGGGAGAGGAGACAGGGAGAGTGAGGATACAGCAGGAGTAGGGCGAGGAGACAGGGAGAGTGCGTAGACAGCAGGAGTAGGGAGAGGAGACAGAGAGAGTGAGGAGACAGCAGGAGTAGGGAGAGGAGACAGGGAGAGTGAGGAGACAGCAGGAGTAGGGAGAGGAGACAGGGAGAGTGAGGAGACAGCAGGAGTAGGGAGAGGAGACAGGGAGAGTGAGGAGACAGCAGGAGTTGGGAGAGGAGACAGGGAGAGTGAGAATACAGCTGGAGTAGGGAGAGGAGATAGAGAGAGTGAGGAGACAGTGGGAGTAGAGAGAGGAGACAGAGAGAGTGAGGAGACAGCAGGAGTATGGAGAGGAGACAGGGAGAGTGAGGAGACAGCAGGAGTAGGGAGAGGAGACAGGGAGAGTGAGGATACAGCAGGAGTAGGGAGAGGAGACAGGGAGAGTGAGGAGACAGCAGGAGTAGGGAGAGGAGACAGGGAGAGTGAGGAGACAGCAGGAGTAGGGAGAGGAGACAGGGAGAGTGAGGAGACAGCAGGAGTAGGGAGAGAAGACAGGGAGAGTGAGAAGACAGCAGGAGTAGGGAGAGAAGACAGGGAGAGTGAGGAGACAGCAGGAGTAGGGAGAGGAGACAGGGAGAGTGAGGAGACAGCAGGAGTAGGGAGAGGAGACAGGGAGAGTGAGGAGACAGCAGGAGTAGGGAGAGGAGACAGGGAGAGTGAGAATACAGCTGGAGTAGGGAGAGGAGATAGAGAGAGTGAGGAGACAGTGGGAGTAGAGAGAGGAGACAGAGAGAGTGAGGAGACAGCAGGAGTATGGAGAGGAGACAGGGAGAGTGAGGAGACAGCAGGAGTAGGGAGAGGAGACAGGGAGAGTGAGGATACAGCAGGAGTAGGGAGAGGAGACAGGGAGAGTGAGGAGACAGCAGGAGTAGGGAGAGGAGACAGGGAGAGTGAGGAGACAGCAGGAGTAGGGAGAGGAGACAGGGAGAGTGAGTAGACAGCAGGAGTAGGGAGAGGAGACAGGGAGAGTGAGGAGACAGTGGGAGTAGAGAGAGGAGACAGGGAGAGTGAGGATACAGCAGGAGTAGGGAGAGGAGACAGGGAGAGTGAGGAGACAGCAGGAGTAGGGAGAGGAGACAGGGAGAGTGAGGAGACAGCAGGAGTAGGGAGAGGAGACAGGGAGAGTGAGTAGACAGCAGGAGTAGGGAGAGGAGACAGGGAGAGTGAGGATACAGCAGGAGTAGGGAGAGGAGACAGGGAGAGTGAGGGGAGGAGATGGAAGGGATGAAAAGAGGAGGCAGAAAGGGTAAGGAGAAAAGAGGAGACATGAGAGGTAAGGAAAGGTAATGGAAAGAGTGAAGAGAGAAGAGACAGGAAGGGCAATAAGAGGATATAGGAAAGATAAGGGAAGGAGACAAGAGGGGTGAGAAGAGGGAATGGAAAGAGGAGAAAATAGGAGATAGGAGGGGTAAAAAGAAAGGAGAAGTTAGATGAGGAGAGTAGAAAAGGGGACAGAGAACAGGATAAGTGAATACAGGAGACTGGAGGCCAGAGGAGAAGAGGAGGCAGGAAGGCAAGAAGAGAGAATGGAATGGGTGAGGAAAGGAAGAGGCAGAAAGAGCAATGAGAGGAGATAGGAAATATGAGGTGACAAGAGAGGTGAGGAGAGAAAACAGAAAGAGTGAAGAGAGGAGATATGAAAGATGAGGTGAGAGAGGAAGAATGAGGAAAGGAGACCAAAAGGCAAAGAGAGGGACAGGAAAGATGAGGAACGAAGACAGGAGGAGTGAGGAAAGAAGACAGGATGGGTGAGCCGAGGAGACAGGAAGGGTAAGGGGAGGACATAGGAAGGGCCAGGGAAAGAGATAAGAAGGGCAAGGTGAAGAGGGCAGAAAGGATGGGGAGGCAGGAGGTTTGATGAGAGAAGACAGGAAGGGCAAGGAGAAGGAACTGGAAAGATGAGGAGAGGAAACAAGAGCAGTGAGGTGAGAAGACAGGAAGAGTGAGGAGAGGAGACAGGAAGAATAAAGAGACAAAAAAGTAAGGAGACAATTGGAGATATGTATGTAGTACCCTACAGGTAGGTGCTAGGTAAATGTATAGTGGGCCTTGTCTGCCTAACATCCGGGCTGTGATTTATTTAGTTAGAGTGTCAGGGCTTCCAGATGTGCCTGCTGAGGGGAGAAGTATCCCCACTGGCTCCTGTGAGAGGCTTCTCATTGGGCAGTGTGGGAAGCCCAATAAGGGGACACATCTCAGCTTGTAACTACCCCAGAAGGCAGATTAGGCTGCAAAGGATTCTGGGAGTGGGTATAAGTTCGGGGGGAAGTGCGTGGCACGGTGTCTTTTGTGGGAGCAAAGTCTCAGGAAGGAGAGTGCGGCTGTCTCTCCTCCTGTCTGAGGAAGGTGGATGTCTCAGGGTGTCACCTGAGTGCTGAGTTGAGCTGAGGTGATCCGGTGTGCCGAGAACCAGCGGAGAAAGAGAGAAAGAGGGGTCCAGTCCCAGGAAAGCCTACACAGGTCGTGAGTACTGAGGATTGCCCATGGGGGTTCGCCTGAAGTTAGAGGGGACCACTCTGGAAGAGGTTCTGCGATCCAGTGCCAACTAGCTGAAAGGGGGTACCTAGGTTGAGGACCCTGAAGTTGTAAAGGGGGCACTGGCAGTCTGGGCCCTGAATTGTACAGAGAGTGTCAGTAAAGCGACAGTTACACAGAGTTCTACAAGATACTACCTCAAGCTGCACCAAGCGGGGGACAGTGTTTAGTGACTTCCATAGCACAGCAGTGTCAGGAGTTCTACAGTTCTCAGTCTTGGATCTACAGGACAATAAGTCGGGGCTTCAATATTTCTTCGGTTACACAGAGAGTTCTCAGAGACAGTGAGCGTTGGCTGGCGTTGGCTGGTGCCGTCTGGCGTCAAGGAAGCACCAACGGGCATTTTTTAGTAATAAAGTCCGTAATTAGTTCAAGCCTCGAAGACTATCCCACCCATTCCCTTCTCCCATCCTCTTTAAATTAAAAAAATAAAAACACAAACAAAGATGCCGGAGTTGTCGCTACTTCAGTTGTCACACCCAGGGCCACAGCTCACATGGCCTGGGGAAAGTACTGGTTCTAATGGCAGACCCACATCAGGCCACAGGCCTGGAAACCTTGCTACATGTAAGAACTAATATACAGGTCGGGAGTGCCAACTTCACTTGCTGCATGGTTATTACAGGCCAGTAACTTCACTAACTCGGGAACCAAGTGTGGCAGCCCAGAGCTTGCAGCTTTAAATGTAAGGTCCCTATACTACAAAGACAGTTCTCCTTTAACCACTTGCCGACCGGTCACGTTGACTGTACTGCGGCAAAGTGGCTCGATTCCGTCCAGCGACGTACGTCGCTGGACTCCTCCCCTTGTAGGCGGCGCTCGCGCACCGCCGGAGGCGCGCTCCGGCTGTTTTCAGTCACAGTGGGAGTCGGGCCAGGGGAGGAGCGGCGGCGATCGCCGCTGCTCTTCCCCGATCGTCGGGGAATCGAGTTTGGAGATCCGCCCGCTTGTGTAAACAGAGCGGGCGGATCTCCTAAGTGACAAACAGTGACAGATTGCAGGGTTCAGCATAGCTGAACATGCGATCTGTCCCTGTGTCACTCAGTCACCTCCCCCCACACGTTAGTAAGCACCAGGCATACATTAACCCCTCCCTCTCCAATAAAATTAAGCCCTTCCCTGCCAGTGTCATTTTAACAGTAACAGTGCATATTTATAGCACTGATTACTGTAGAAATGTCACTGGTACCCCAAAAGTGTCAAAAATGTCAGTCAAGGGTCCGATCTGTCTGCCGCAATGTCGCAGTCCCGAAAAAAAAAATCGCAGATCGCCGCCATTACGCGTTAAAAAAAAAAACACCAAAAATGACAGAAATCTTTCCCTTAGTTAGTAAACGCAATAACCTTTGCGCAAACCAATCAAAATATGCTTATTGTGATTTTTTTACCAAACATAGGAAGCAGAAAACAAATTGGCCAAAAATGTAAAAATATTTTGATTTTGACATTTTTTTTTGGGGGGGGGGGATTTCGTATAAAAAAATGTTAAAAATATTGTTATTTTTTAAAAATAAACGCTCTTTTTTTGTTTATAGCGCAAAAAGTAAAAGTCGCACAGGTGATCACCACCAAAAGAAAGCTCTGTTTGTGGGAAAAAAAGGACGTAAATTTCGTTTGGGTACGGCATCACACGACCGCGCAATTGTCAGTTAAAGTTGCCCAGCGCCGAATCGCAAAAAGTGGCCTGGACGTAAGACAGCAAAATCCTCCGGTGGTAAAGTGGTTAAAACACTTGTGAAAACATTGCTGTGAAAAAAAAAAACCTTCTTATATCCGCAGTATCCCTTAAAGTCTCTTTATCAGTATCAGTTAAATCTCTTTAATTGTGTCTCCTTCAATGACTTTCATTTTCTTTTCTGTGTAAAATGGAGGTTTTAGATATTCTCAGTGCGGTTGGAGAGGCCATATATTTAGGATGACATTGCTGTCTTCTCACAAGACGATCCTGACAATGAAATTTACGGCTGTATTATAAAACAATCTGAGTATATGGAATATGTGTAGCCAAACTAAGAAATCTCTGGCATTGCCACGTCCCTGGGGGTGGGGGGGGAATGGAATGACTGGCTGGATCCAGTTCTTTGAGTTTTCATCTTTTTTAATATAGAATTTGGAGAATTAAATCGCAAACTCCAGACAAATAGAATTGCTGTTTTTCATTTTATTGGCTTAAAACATAGCTAAAGCCAAAACATTTTTTTGAAAATAGTAGTAAATGATTAAAACTCTCAGGAATTAAATATTTGCCGTCTGTGTCTTATTGGGGAGAATTCACTTCCTGTCCTGTAGACGCAACAGGAAGTGAGAGGTAATATCTCCAAAGTAAAAGAAATCCTCTAGAAAGCTGGCACCAGAAAGAGTGACCCCCATTAGAAGATGCCCCCTCTTTTCTTGTTTCTGTGACAACTGGAAATTTTGGATTTTCCCTCACTTTTAGTTCTGGTGACAGTCAGAGAGGTTGAATCTCCCCAGGGAAGACACAGACAACAGTAAAAACTTGATAGGAGTTCTAATCCCCCCCCCCCCATTTTAGGCTCTGCTCCTACCTATGCAGGTGGGATGGCATCTGCAATTGCTCATCACGTTTAGGGCAGCCTATTTATTTCAATGGGCTGCCCTACCTTCCAAAAAATAGCAGGTTCTTTGTTGTCCCATCATCAGCATTTGTCCAAGGTAGAAATATATTTACAGCAGTTTTGGCTGTCCAGGAGGCTTTGGTGAGGTGCAGGGCTGCTGGATGGAGAAAGCACTTGTTGACATTAAATCAGGCAAAGGCCTTTGATTGAATAATTTACGAGTATCTGTGTTGCTTCTTGGTAGATATGGCCTACGGGGGAAGTTTATAGATTGCCTGAAAACATAAAATAGAGGGGTTGAGAGATTCCCACCTGTTAATAGTTGGATTGGACAGCCCATGGAGGTTGGCTTTGGCGTGCACAAGGGGTGTCCTTTGAGCCTATATGCATTTGCATTTGACTCCTTCATAAGAAGGATAGGGGGTGGATCATTGTCTGGGATGCCCTTAGGCATCACTGGTAAGTCGCCTTTAAGGGTTGTGGCCTATGTCATCGATGTGTCTCTTATTATCCCGGGGATTCCCTTTCTTTAATGTGGTTATGCGGAGTGTGTGTGTGGGGCATTCCTGACTTGCTGGGATATTGATTGGATACATTTTTTCTAGCTAATGTAGTTGCCCATTACTTCACGTGGAATACACAGTGCCAGATTTCCTTGTGGCAGAAAGTCCTTCCTGTTAAGTTAATGGTGCATGACATTCTGGGCAAGATTGGGAGGATTCAGGCTCTTGAGGGGGGCAGATGGTCTAAATAAGGGGCATAGAAGAATATCAGAATTTTCACTGGTGAAATGTCCATCTCTGAATGAGCAGCATTTTTCTTTTTCTGTTTTTTTTTCACTCCCTTACAATGATAGTCATTGGGAGGAAGATTACCTTTCTACATTGGTGGTCATTGGGAAGAAGAATACCTCCTTACATTGGTGGGCATTGGGAGGAGGATACCTCCTTACTTTGGTGGTTATTAAAAAGAAGAATAACTCCTTACTTTGGTGGTAATTGGGAAGAAGAATACCTATTTACATTGGTAATCGTTGGGAAGGAAGAAGAATACCTCCTTATATTCGTGGTCATCAGGAGGAAGAATACCTCTTTACATTGGTGGTCAATGGGAGGAAGAATAGCTGTTTACATTGGTGGTCATTGGGAGGAAGAATACCTCTTTACATTGGTGGTCATTGAGAAGAAGAATGCCTCCTTACATTGGTGGGTTTTGGGAAGAATACCTCCTTACATTGGTGGGTTTTGGGAAGAATACCTCCTTACATTGGTAATCATTGGAAAGATGAATACCTCCTTGCATTGGTGCTCATTGGGAAGAAGAATACCTCCTTACATCGGTGGTCATTGGGAGGAAGAAAGCTCCTTACTTTAATGGTTGTTGGAAAGAAGAATTCCTCCTTTCATTGGTGGTCATTGGGAGGAAGAATACCTCCTTGCATTGGTGCTCATTGGGAAGAAGAATAACTCCTTACATCTGTGGTCATTGGGAGGAAGAAAGCTCCTTTCTTTAATGGTTGTTGGGAAGAAGAATTCCTCCTTTCATTGGTGGTCATTGGGAAGAAGAATACCTCTATACATTGGTGATCATTGGAAGGAAGAATACATCCTTTGCATTGGTAGTCATTGGGAAGAATACTACCTTTGTACATTGGTGTTCATTGGAAGGAAGAATACCTCATAGCATTGGTGGTCATTGAGAAGAAGAATACCTCCTTACATTGGTGGTTTTTGGGAAGAATACCTCCTTACATTGGTAATCATTGGGAAGATAAATACCTCCTTGCATTGGTGCTCATTGGGAAGAAAAATACCTCCTTACATCGGTGGTCATTGGGAGGAAGAAAGCTCCTTACTTTAATGGTTGTTGGGAAGAAGAATTCCTCCTTTCATTGGTGGTCATTGGCAAGAAGAATACCTCTATACATTGGTGATCATTGGAAGGAGGAATACATCCTTTGCATTGGTAGTCATTGGGAAGAATACTACCTTTGTACATTGGTGTTCATTGGAAGGAAGAATACCTCCTTGAATTGGTGGTCATTGGGAAGAAGAATACCTCCTTACATTGGTGGTCATTGGGAGGAAGAAAGCTCCTTACTTCGGTGCTTAATGAGAAGAAGAATACCTCCTTACATTAATTGGCACTGGGAGGAAGAATACCTCCTGGCATTGGTGGTCATTAAGAAGAAGACTACCTCTGTAGATTGGGATTCATTGGAAGGAATAATATCTCCTAACATTGGTTGGCATTGTGAAGAAGAATAGCTCCTTACATTGGTGGTCATTGGAAACAAAAAAAGCTCCTTATATTGGTGGTCATTGGGAAGAAGAATTCCTCCTTACATTGGTGGTCATTGGGAGGAAGAAAGCTTCTTACTTTGGTGGTTATTAGGAAGAAGAATACCTCCTTACATTGGTGGTCATTTGTAGGAACATACAGTACCTCCTTACTTCGGTGGTTATTGGGAACAATGTGAGAGAAAAGTTGAGGGGCTCCACTGGCCCCCACTGGCTCTACCCATTGACGTTGGCGCTAGAACTACGCAGGCACCATCAGGAAGGTGGTCAATCCATTTCTCAAGGAAATTCTAACAGCCTCCTGAGGAACGTTAGGTTTCCACTAATTGCTGAATGAGAAAGGCTGCTATAGTCCTATTACAAGGTATTTTAATTTAAGCTTCAGCACAAAGTAAAGATTAAAAAAAAAGAACATGATTATGATTATGTATGAAATCTGACTACATTACAGCAATAAATATGAAAGCTTCACTTGGGCTTTAATGACCCGGGCCAGTAGAAGACAATGCCTATGACAATAAATATACACGGGCTGGGTGATGGAGCACTAGTAGAGGTGCTCAGTAAAAGAATATTCCAACCATGTCTGTGTTTGGATTATGGTTGATGGCAGAACAGAGCATATAATCTGTTGTGGCTTGGAGGGGATGTTTTTTTCATCAGCAGTATATTATTTTCTTTCCTTCCTTCCAGTAAAGGATTTGCGATTTCAGGCAAGAGTTGTCACTTCCCACAATGCTGTGCGTCTCATTATGGAGGCACAGCACTCTCCCTGTGCGTCAAGATGGATTATAGGGATCCCAATGTTACATATTCATATGCAATAAACTACTATCACTAGATGCAATAAAAAAAATCCCATTCATATACTCATACAGTATACACTGTATATATATAGGGCCTTATGGATCTGTAGAGGCTGTGAAGCTGTATGGGGTCAGTCCCTGCAGCTAATGGGGATTCAGAAACCTAGAATTGTGTGTGAGGGTATTCCTAGGGAATTCATTATATATTAGCTGTACATAGAACTTACAAATCCTGGCAGATGTCATATGCAATCCAATATATTACATTATCGTGTAAATAAGAATGAATGCAGTGATTTTGCAAAATTGATTTTTCTTTAAAATTAACATTTTTGTTATGGACTGGTTAGGCAAAATTTACTAGGAGTTATTTAAGGTAATTTAAAGGGTAACCGGGGACCCACTATGGACCCCACTTCACATAGTAGTGCCACTATAGCAGTCCCTGCATTCCAATGCACAGTCCCGGAGTGAGCACCCATCATAATGCTCTCAATGGCAAGCACTCATTGGTCAAGGCAGCCAATTGACAGTGATGACCAATGAGAAGCTCATCTGAGGCTCCTGCTTCCAGTAAGGTGTCCTAAAAGAAAGAAGTAGGGATAGACCGATTATCGGCAAGGCCGATATATCGGTGGCCGATATGCACTTTCCCGATACACCCGATATGCCCCGGAACTGGCCGATATTGCCAATATTTTTGTGACGTTATTCTGCCTTCTTAGGCTGCCTCCCTCACCTTGGACAGCCTCGCCTGGAGTCGGGACTAGTCTCGCAGGAGTGTATCACAGCCATACACCCACCCACAGCAGCCCGGTGCCAGCCAGCCACCCATCCACAGGCCCTGTACCAGCCAGCCACAGGCACTGTACCAGCAAACCAGCCAGCCATCCACAGGCCCTGTACCAGCCAGCCACAGGCACTGTACCAGCCAGCCAGCCACCCTTAGGCCCTGTACCAGCCAGCCACCAACAGCCCCTGTGCCAGCAACCCACCCACCACAGGGTGCCAGCAACCCACCCACCACAGGGTGCCAGCCAGATAGCCACCCAACACAGGGTGCCAGACAGCCAGCCACCCACCACAGGGTGCCACACAGCCAGCCACCCACAGACAGGGTGCCAGACAGCCAACCATCCACAGGCCCTGCACCAGCCAGCCACAGGCACTGTACCAGCCAGCCGCCCACAGGCCCTGTACAAGCCAGCCACAGGCACTGTACCAGCCAGCTGCCCACAGGCCCTGTACAAGCCAGCCACCCACAGCCCCTGTGCCAGCCACCCACCTACCACAGGGTGCCAGCCAGCCACCCACCACAGGGTGCCAGCCAGCCACCCACCACAGGGTGCCAGCCACCCACCACAGGGTGCCAGTTAGCCAGCCACCCACCACAGGGTGGCAGACAGCCAGCCACCCACCACAATGTGCCAGACAGCCAGCCACCCACCACAATGTGCCAGACAGCCACCACAGGTTCTGCTCCCAAAGGCACAAAGATCTTGTGACCAACTTTCTAGCCTTTTGGTCATGTGATCAACACTGAAGGGTGCCAGAAGCAGCATTTTCTCCAGGAAAGCCATTTTTTTTTTGCTATGGTATTATTTTACAAATATTTATTCATTCACATTAGTCTCTGGCCTCAAGAAGCTTATAGTCTTAAACTGGGTACACATAATACAACTTTTGTTGTTCAATTTTCTTTAGATTGACCTTCAACTATATAGTAGAAGGGCCGGCCTGACTACATACAAATTTAAAGTATTTAGGTTTAAACTCATATTATACAGTTTTGGTAAATCTAAAGGAAAGTTGTATAAGACAATTGTATAAAAGTTGTATAGTGTGTAGCCAGCTTAAGGGAGTCAGCTCTTCTATCATTGTTTGTATGCTTTCTAGCAAGACACTTAACATTTGAGTTGTGGTCCACTTTAAGCCCTTCATGCCTAAGCCTTTTTCTGACATTTGTTGTTTACAAGTTAAAATATGTATTTTTTGCTAGAAAATTACTTAGAACCCCCAACATTATATTTATTTATTTTTTTTAGCAGAGAACCTAGAGAATAAAATGGTGATTGTTGCAATATTTTATGTCACACTGTATTTGCGCAGCGATCTTTCAAATGCATTTTTTTCAGAAATACACTTTCATGAATTAAAAAAATCAAAACAGTAAATTTGTTTGAATATTGTGAAAGATGATGGTACGCCGAATAAATAGATACCTAACATGTCATGCTTTAAAAAAGCGCACACTTGTGGAATGGTGACAAACGACGGTACCTAAAAATCCCCATACAGGACGCTTTAAGAAAATGTAGCGGTTACCTGTTTAGAGTTACAGAGAAAGTCTTGTGCTAGCATTATCGCTCTCACTCTAACGATTGCTGCAATACCTCACATGTGTGGTTTGAACACCGTTTACATATGCAGGTGCGACTTACGTATTTGTTCGCTTATGTGCGCAAGCACGGAGGGACGGGCGCTTTAATTTATTTATTTTTTTTTTTACACTGTCCCTATAAAAAAAAAAATTAGATCACTTTTATTGCTGTCACAAGGAATGTAAACATCCCTTGTGACAGTAATAGGCAGTGACAGGTACGCTTTATGGAGGGATCGGGGGTCTAAAAGACCCCAAATCCCTCCTCTGCACTTAAAAGCATTCAAAATACCAAGTTTGGCTGTATTGAATGCTGTAATTTCTTTTTTTTTTTTAATCTGGCGCCTTTAAGGCTCCAGTACCTGGAAGTGATGTCATGACATCGCTTCCGGGTTTCTACATCAGAGACCCCATCAAAGCTGGATCCCAGCTTTGTCTGGGTCTCTGACCAGCTATTGGACCTGCCGGCTGGTCGCTCGGTCCTCCTGGTGGGATGGGAGACCCGGGTGAGTCGTGGAAGGCGATGGGGGGGTAACGTCTCCTCCCTCTCCATGTAATGACAGCCTAGTGGCTAAATTGCCGCATCAGTTGTTATTACAAGAAGGCGACCGTTGGCTCTAAAAAAACGGTACCGGGGTACATATTACCCCGGCACAACTCCGCTACGAACCCCTTGAAGCCGAGGCCGCATATTTGCGTTCCGATGGCAGGAAGGGGTAAAGGCTCCATTCACACCTGAGCATTTTGTAGCTCGAAACTTCTAAACGCTGGAGGAGAAATAAAATCAATTATTCTCTATGGAGTTGGATCACATGTCCATTCCGAGATGCCTGAAGCGCAAAAAAGTGTTTGACGTTCTTTTGTAGTTCGATTTGAGCAGATTGATACGTGTTTGAGGCATTTTTTTCCCCCATGGAAATGCAATAAAACGCATTATTTGCACGATTTTTGAGTGTTTTTGCTCGTTTTGTTGCACATCTTTGAGCATTTTTCTGCTCAAATGCAATAATTAAATAAAAATAAATAAACATTGTAAATAGAAATTAATAATAAGTGAATAAATAAAAAAATAAATAATAACAATTAATAAATAATAAATACATAAATAAATAAACACCCTAACAAATAAACAAATAAATAAATAAATAATAAAAAGTAAATAAAAAAAAAAATGTAACAGCTTCTTCAACAGCCCCCTCAAGCCACACAAGGACACCAGATACGTATTCCTGTTAAAAGTTTGAAACACATAAAACTTGTCACACTATATTTACCCAGCGGTTCTTGCAAACGCAATTTTTTTTGGAAAAAATACACTTTAATACATTTAAAAACAAAACTAAACAGTAAGGTAAGCCCAATATTTTTGTGTAAGATGGTGTTAAGCCAAGTAAATAGATACCTAACATGTCATTCTTTAAAATTGCGCACGCTCGTGGAATGTCAACAAACTACAGTACTTAAAAATCTCCATAGGCGACGCTTTAAATAATTTTACAGGTTACCAGTTTAGAGTTAAAGAGAAGGTCTAGCACTAGAAATATTGCTATTGCACTAATGAGCGCCACGATACCTCACATGTTTGGTTTTAACACTGTTTACAGTTGCGGGCGCGACTTACGTATGTGTTTGCTTCTGCGTGCGAGGAATAGGGCGCTTTAAATTTTTTTTTATTATTATTTATTTTACTTATATATTTTTACACTGCCCCCTTTTTTTTGATCACTTATATTGCTATTAAGACCCCAAACCCCTCCTGTGCACTTGAAAGTAGGGATCGACTGATTATCGGAAATATATCGGAGGCCGATATGCACTTTCCCCGATATATATTGAAATCGGCCCCTGAGGTTACCGATATTGCCGATATTTCAGGAAAGTGCTGTACCGGAGTGATACCTGCAGCTAGAGGCATCACCCCGGTACCGGCGGCCATAGCCAACGGTCGGCTGTCTTGTAATGACAACCGATGCGGCTGAGAAGCCGCTCGGCTGCCATTACAAGAAGCGGGAGGGGACCTCCCCCCCTCCCGCTGCCTTCCACGGCTCGCCCGGGTCTCCCGTCCCACAAGGAGACCTGGGCATCCTACCTGCACGGCCGCCGAAGACCAGTTCAAAGCCGCATTTGGCTCTGATCGGGTCTCCATGCAAAAACCCGGAAGTGATGTCATGACATCACTTCCGGGTACTCGGCACCAAATTAAAAAAAAATGACAACATTCAAAACAGCCAAACTTGGCGTTTTGAATGCTTTTAAGTGCAGAGGAGGGGTTTGGGATCTTTTAGACCCCCAGATCCCTCCACAAGAGTACGTGTCAAAAAAAAAAAATTTGAAATGTACAAAAATATCGGCCAATATTGACCAATACCGATATGCATTGGCCAAAATATTGGTATCGGTATCGGCAATGAAAACCAATATCGGTCGATCACTACTTGAAAGCATTCAAAATGCCAAGATCTGCATTTTTGAATAATTTCAAATTTTTAAAACTGGCGCCTTAAAGACTCCAGTAAACTGGAAGTAACATTGTGATATGGCTTTCCAGGTTACAACATCCGAGAACCAATGACAGCCAATTCTGGGTTTGTTCGGGTCTCCGGGCCAGCCAGCTGGTTGCTTGGGTCTACTGGTAGGACCGGAGAGCCCAGGCAAGCCGGGAAAGTTTGCGAGAGGGGGGAAGGGCTTGTAATAATAGCCATGTGGCTGCTTAGCCCGCATCGGTTGTCATTACAAGTAAGCCAACTGTTAGCTCTAAAAAATGATACTGGGGTGATGCCTGCAGCTGCAGGCATCATTCTGGTTCAACCACTTGAAGCAAAATGACGTGCAGGTACGTGATTTTGCGGCAAGTGGTTAAATGGGGCTTCCAGATTCCGATAACCCCCCACCAGCAGACCCCCACATCCACTAGCCAGGGTTGTGGGGAAGAGGCCCTTGTCCTTATTAACATGTTGAGGGCATGTGGCCTGGTAAGGTGCAGGAGGGGGGGGCGCTCCTTTGTCCCCCCCCCTTTCCTGACCTGCCGGGCTGCATGTTCAGATAACAGTCTGGTATGGACTTTTGGGGGAGGACACCGTGGTGTTTTTTTCTTATTTTTTCTTTGCCAGCAATTTTTTTTGTTACATTCAGTTGTCAGCTGACATCTGATGACTCATCGGTTATTACCACTTCTGGACCAGAAGATTTTCCCCCCTTAATGACCAGGCCATATTTTTGCGATTCGGCACTGCTTTATTTTAACAGACAATTGCGTGGTTGTGCGGCGCTGTACCCAAATAAAATTGACGTCCTTTTTTTCCCACTAACAGAGCTTTCTTTTGGTGGTATTTGATCACCTGTGCGATTTTTATTTTTTGCGCTATAAACAAAAAAAGAGCGACAATTCAGAAAAAAAAAAAACAATATTTTTCACATTCTGCTTTATAACATTCCCCCCCCCCCAAAAAAAAATGTAAAAATCAACATTTTTTAACATTTTAGGCCAACTTGTTTTCTGCTACATATGTTTGGTAAAAAAAAATAAGCATATTTTGATTGGTTTGTATCGCGTCTACTAACTACGGTAAATTTTTATGTAATTTTTATTGTTTTTTTTTTTTTTTTACTAGCAATGACGGCGATTTTTAGTGGGAATGCAACATTGCGGCGGACAGATCGGACCCCTAACTGACATTTTTGACACTTTTGGGGGGACCAGTGACATTACTACAGTAATCAGTGCTAAAAATATGCACTGTTACTGTAATAATGTCACTGGCAGGGAAGGGGTTAACACTGTGGGTGATCAAGGGGGTTAAATGTGTACCTGGGGGCGTGTTTCTAACTGTATGGGGAGGGGCTTGTGAAATGACCATAGAGACCTGTGTTCCTATATAGAAGGATCACAGGAGCTCTGTGATCATTCCAGGGAGAAGAACGGTCAGCTGAGTTTGCAATAGCAGACTGTCCTTCTCTCTCAGTGGGGAACGATCGCGAGTGTCAGGTGGCAAACGCAGCCGCCTGCCCCGTGCATCGGCTTCTCTGCTGCCGAGTGGGGGGCGAGAGCGGGCCGCCGGGGGCGCGCTCTCGCCCCCTAGCGGCAGGCACGCGACTGACTTATAAGTATGTCGGTTCACGCAGGGGGTGGGGCTGCCTGCCGCAGTATAACTGTGGCGGCGGTTGGGAAGTGGTTAAGGACGCAGCAGCCGCCCGCACTTCTTAGCAACCGGCTATTCACAGTTTGTTAAGGAGAAAAAAAAAACACATGAAAACCGCATGCCAACTGCATGCAAAAACGCATCGCAAAAATGCCAAAGCTCAAAAACGTTTTAAAAACTCTGTATAAAAAAAAAGTGCAAAAACGGTCAAAAAATGTGCGACAAAACACCCCAAAAAATTATCAAAAAACACAACGCCTAAGGACTAGTTCACACAAGCAGCCAGGGGACAGTAAATTCAGGTGGTTGAGCTGTGGTTTTAGCACCCCCCGACCCCCTCACTGAACAAGGGCTTGCAACCAGCTGTACACTTGCCTTGCTTCGCCACTGCAGCAAAAATTAAATACCATGTTGCTTTTGGCCAAGGTCACCGCTGCCAAACTAGACCAATTCAAGCAAATGGTTCTACGCTGCAACCAGCCTGCAAACCTTGTGCAATGCATGCAGTTGCAATGCTGTGGCACAGAATTTTAAGAATTATAAGAGGTGGTGAGGAGGTAACATATCGCCTCCTCACTGCCTGTCAATTGCCCTCAGTGGTGCAGCTATGTTAGCCGCCCATGTGAACGAGCCCCTAACACAATGGCACAGCTTGGCAAAAATGTATTTTCCAAAACCTCTTTCCTGGCCATTAGACTTTTATTTAAAGCGTCTTTTCCTTGCACGCCTTCATCCTTTAACTGGGATTACCGTCTTTTCCCGTGTCCGCAGGTTTCTCCCCTCCAGCATGGCGTATTTTCTCGAGTAAGTGACTTTTAACAACTAATTTCCCCGCCACCGGCTTTCCAGAGACGTGTGGATTCGAAAGCCTTTAAGCGTTGCCTTTTAAAGTGAGAAAAATAAATAAACAGCGTGGAGGCCATTACCGGATGGAAATGTTCCTTCTGCTGTGAGGTCGTGCGCAGCGCCCGCACTTTGATTATACCTTTTGCTTCTTTGACGTGTAAAGAGAAATGAGTGTGTCTCTGGATGTGCACATGTCAACAGAGGTGTATGGGAACTCAGGTGCATTTTTGGCAAGCTCTAATATAACATTGCAGCATTTTTTGCAGAACTCAGCTAAATTACCCTCTTGCTGCCCACGTAATGCATATGAGGGGCATAGGGTGGTGCAGACACTCATCGTTGTTCTGTGCGCCAGGCGACAATACTGAGGGGGGGGGATTTACTTAGACTAGTGCATAGAGACTATGGAGCAGCTGTGCAGGGCAACCAATCAGCATCTATCTTTCATTTTCCAAGCTTAGCTGAACAGCCTGAGGCTAGAAGCCGAATGGCTACCATGCACAGCTGTTTCATACAGGGCAGTAGATACATTTTTGTTCTGGGGGGGATTCAGCAGTAGGTACTAAGTAAAAGTCTTTTTAAAAAAAAAAAAAAGCAAATTGCGCCAAATTAAAAAAAAAGCTGGAAAAAGGAAAAAACTATGTGTTGCTCATAGTAAGCAATCACATTCTTAAAGCGGAGTTCCGGCCTCGGGGGAGAAATTTAGATAAAAATACCCCCGGGACAGTCAGGGCTAGTGCATTCCATAATGGATAGCCTCTGAACTGTCCCGGGTCACACTTACCTTTTAGAAGAAATACTTACCTTGAAAATTTCCTCTGCAGCGCTGCCATCTCAGGTGTGGGCAGCTGAAGCCAGCGCATCCTCGTCTGCGTCCTCTTCGGTGACGATGGAGTCCAAGAATGCCCTGCACCGCCCCCACTAGTCACTTCCGGTGCAGGCGCGGCATCCCTGCACGGCTTCTGGGCATGCCCAGAAGCTGTTTAGCAGGGAATGCCGCGCCTGCACTGGAACTGACGAGCGGGGCCGGTGCAGGCGCATTGACTCCTGGGAGCGATGACGTTCAGCTCCCAGGAGTCATCGCAAGCCGGAAGAGACGGCGCGGGCCACGGCCGCAGAGGGAGGAAGTGGAAGGAAGGTAAGTATATTTTCTTCTATAACAAGGTAAGTGACCAAAAAAAAAGCATCCATTTCTTTTTCAGGTGACACTCAGCAAGTGGATGGCCCAAAATCAATTTTTTCGATTTTGAGGCCGGAACTCTGCTTTAAGGGCTCTTTCACACAGGCGGTCCATTCCCATCCGATTCCCCCATAGAGATGTATGGGGAACTGACAGCTGTGTCTCCGCACACAGCACGGAGAACCGCTGTCATCCTCCTGCTCAGCGGAGATCGTCGGATCGGCGGATCGATCCCCCGCTGAGATAAACCGACAGTGTGTGTGAAAGGGGCCTAAATCTATTTTCTCAGATACTCTTAAAAATTTAGCCTGATTTCTGTTTTGCCTTCTTCCGGTTCTTATGAACATTGCCCAGTTTGGTTGGCTATTGTCCAGCCTAAAGCTGGGTACTGGCTGAAGGAGCAAACTGACAGATCACTGTACTAAAACTCGCTGTGTTAGTACAGTGATCTCCCCAGCTGTGCCATTGCCCCCCCCCCCCCCCTCACCAGAACACAGTGTACAGTGTCCTCAGCCATCGGACTGCCCACAGGGTGGTGCACTGTAATAGCCAATCTTACTGGGCAGGTGCAAAGGGCACCATATTGTGGAAGGAAGCACTCACTGATTTTTTTGGTAACTACATATGGCATACCAGACAGGAAAAGCGGCACTGTGCATTGTTCATACATACAGAACATACCTCACAACTTCCGAGCTTCCGAGAATGAGGGATATGACAGGGAGAAAGTGACTTGCTGCAGCAAAAAAGTGGGTGTGGCAAAAAATTAGAGTGGGAGGGTCTAAGAAACATGGTTAAACAAAACCTGGGCTTCCTTGTACCTATAAAATACATTGAGGCCGGGGCCTCCATAATTGCTGTTGTGTTAGCCTGTTAGGCCCTGGCTTTTCACATGTATCAATTTGGGATCTTTACTGGGCAGATGCAAAGGGCACCATCTTGTGGAAGGAAGCAGCAAAGCACACACTGATTTTTTTTGTTAAACAGGCATACAGGACAAGAGAAGTGGTACTTTGCAGACACCGCAGAATGCGGTGCACCCGGGAAACACAACAGTATGCAATGGAAGACTCAGCCCAGCCTTAGTCGATGTCATTAAGGCCCTGTTCACATGTAGTGATTTGGGATCACGGGCTGGCAGTATCCCTGTGATTCCCCAATTCCAAATCACACTGCAATGCTGGCAAAACGCAGCATGTGTGTTTGTGTTCCTTCCATTTTTAGTGGCACCAAAACATGGTGGGGTTTTGGATCCTTGTGTGATAAATCACTCAACAATCACAGCAAAACCACACCACATTTTGGTGTCAAATGAATGGAACACAAACACACTGGCTGCATTTTGCCAGCATTGCCGTGCAATTTGGATTGGAATCTGGGTGTGGCGGCGGGCGGAATAACAAGGATATTCTGCCCACAATCCCAAATTGCTACATGTGAACAGTCAGGGCCTAACAGGCTAACACAACAGCAATTATAGAAGACTCAGCATCAGGCACCTCAGTCAACAAACTTTGCCAGCAGTTCCCACAATCTCAGATACCCGGTTATAGTATGAATCAATGACAGGAAGAAATTCTGCGCTGCAGTTTTAGCCTGAGGAGCACACAAGGGAAAGAGGCGCGTGCACACACACACGCATATATAAAATCCAAAATGTTTTAAAAAACTGCGCTTGGAAAACATCATTATTAAAACCACAACTAATTGGTGATATAAACAGGGACTCTGCTGTAAGATAATTAACACAGAATACATTCAAATATGTAACAAAACAGCCACGCAAAAATAAAGTGATAATAAAAATAATGTGATAATAATAATAACAATAATAATAATAATAATGTATGCGATGCATACTAGCACATTATGCCATTAACTTTCAGTAAGAAGATTTTTTGTAATTTACTACCACTTTAACCTAAGACCAGTAGGCCTAGCATTGCATGGAAAGGAACAACAACTTCCTCAGCAGGACTACAATGTAGCAGGCTAGCAGCATACATTTAAATAGGGTTTATTATTATCCTTCAGGGCAGCATTCAAATGTAGTAGCACAACACTCCATACAGCTAAGGGTAAATCTCAGAATGTTCCCACTATTATGGGAATGTGCAAATAGCACACACATGGGGAGAGAGAGCCTGTTCATTTGTAGGTCGCCTTCCTTTTTTTCAGAGCCAACCTTTGTCATAAAATAGATAACACAAGAACAAAAAAAAAATCCATCCTGCCCACTGTGCTTATATTCAGAATGGCAGGATTGGCTTTTGTAAGAGATCATCAACCTTACACCTATTTTACACTCTAATGTTGAGACTGAGGTATGCATTGCAAGCATGAAATAAGAGGAGGATAAGAAGAGATATTAACCACTTGCCGACCAGTCATGTTGACTGTACTGCGGCAAAGTGGCTCGTTCCCGTCCAGTGACGTAGACCTACGTCGCTGGACTCCTCCCCTTGTGGGCGGCGCGCGAGCGCCGCCGAAGGCTCGCTCCTGCTGTATTCAGTCACAGCGGGAGTCGGGCCAGGGGAGGATTGTCGGGGAATCGAGTCTGGAGATCCGCCCGCTTGTGTAAACAAAGCGGGTGGATCTCCTAAGTGACAGACAGGGTCAGATTGCAGGGTTCAGCATAGCTGAACCTGCGATCTGTCCCTGTGTCACTCAGTCACCTCCCCCCACACACGTTAGTAAGCACCAGGCATACATTAACCCCTCCCTCTCCAATAAAATTAACCCCTTCCCTGCCAGTGTCATTTTTACAGTAACAGTGCATATGTATAGCACTGATTACTGTAGTAATGTCACTGGTACCCCCAAAAGTGTCAAAAATGTAAGTCAAGGGTCCGATCTGTCCGCCGCAATGTCGCAGTCCCGCAAAAAAAATCGCAGATCGCCGCCATTACTCGTTAAAAAAAAAACACCAAAAATGACAGAAATCTTTCCCTTAGTTAGTAAACGCAATAACTTTTGCGCAAGCCAATCAAAATACGCTTATTGCGATTTTTTTTTACCAAACATAGGTAGCAGAAGACAAATTGGCCAAAAATGTAAAAAAAATTTGATTTTTACATTTTTTTGGGGGGGAATTTCATATAAAATATTTTGAAAAATATTGTTATTTTTTAAAAATTTACGCTCTTTTTTTGTTTATAGCGCAAAAAGTAAAAATCACACAGGTGACCAAATACCACCAAAAGAAAGCTCTGTTTGTGGGGAAAAAAGGACATAAGACAGCAAAATCCTCCGGTGGTAAAGTGGTTAATGAAAGAGTTTATAAAAACAGAAGAAAAAAACTGAACTCCAACTGTTCTAGCAGCCCTGAACTTGATCCATGGTTGAAGTTCAGATCTAGAACACAGCACACAGAGAGAGACACACCTGGTGGTTGTTGTTGACCTGTCCTCTTGGAGTTAAAGCGGAGTTCCGGCCTCGGGAGTCAATTTGAGCTAAAAATACAGTCAGGGCTAGTACATTCCATAATGGATAGCCTCATTAGAAGAAATACTTACCTTGAAAATTTCTTCTCCTGTGCTGCCAACTCAGGTGTGGGCAGCTGAAGCCGCAGATTCCCTCTTTGTGTCCTCCTCGTGACGTCGGAGTCCCACAATGCACTGCAACAGCCCCTCTCGTCACTTCTGGTGCAGGCGCGGCATCCCTGCACAGCTTCTGGGCATGCCTAGAAGCTGTTTAGCAGGGAATGAGGCGCCGCACCGGAAATTATGAGCGGGGCCGGTGCAGGCGCATTGACTCCTGGGAGCGATGACGTTCAGCTCCCAGAAATCATCACAAACCGGAAGTGACAGCGCGGGCCGCGGCCGCAGAGGGAGGAAGTGGAAGGAAGGTGAGTATATTTTCTTCTATAATAAGGTAAGTGACCAAAAAAGAAAAATCGCAAGTATCCTTTTCTTTTTCAGGTTCCCCTTAGCAAGCGGATGGCCCAAAATTGATTTTATCGATTTGGAGGCCGGAACTCCGCTTTAAGGTTAAGGTCCAGACTCCAGCACAGCACAGCAGCACTTCAGAGAAAATTGAGATGATCCTTCCACGTGGTACTGGCAAGCAGGCAGGCAGGCTCAGCTGAGCTAACAGCACTCAGGCTCAGGCAGCTCCTTCCCAAGCGACAGCGAAAGGCAGGAAGTAGCAGCTCGAAGAGAGGAGGAGCCGATCATACAGTATGTGTCAGAGGGCGAGATTGGTGCTGCCCACTCCCTCCCGCTCTGCTCTCAGTGCTGCTGTCCTCCTGGAAGCTTCATAACTGGCTGGACAAGTCAAGACATGTCTCTGGAGTCTCAGTCTGGACTAGAGAGGAGGCGTGGAGGCGGAGCAGACTGACGAGAGAACTGCCAGCCAGAGCCTCCCTCATCCCAAGCCAAGCCTACAGCCTGGGCGGCGCTCCAGGTGGTCAGGTGGAGTAACAGCAGGCAGCAGCATTAAAATAACAATGCATTAGAGCCTAGTGCAGCGCAAAAAAAAAAAAAAAAATGAATTGGGACCTGCAGGGAGCTCGGCCGCACACACAACTATCCTCTGAATATTTAGATCATAATGCTGTATATACATATTTTTTACAGATCTGTTTAGCATCCACTCCTGATGAGTTGGATTGTATGAACGAAACGCGTTGAGCTATACAGGATGCAGCCCTCCTTCCAGTACATGGCTTTAATTACATGATATTACTCTAATCTACGGTTCCGTCATATTATGCCGAGTTTTCTTACACAGCTGACTTTATGACGTGATGCAACTTGTCTTGCCTTATGGTGAAATGTTCTGTGTTACTTTTCATTCATGGGGGGTTTTGCGTACGAGAGATGACTATTATCTATCATATATGTATGTACCCATTGTTATGGTTTTTCATTATCTTAATGCAAATAGATGCGTTAACACCATTTTATCATTTTAGTTTACCTGCCTCATTGAAAGTCCCAAAATGTATTTTTTTGCAAATCTAAACAGTAAAGTTACCCCATTTTTTTATGAATAGGGATGGAGGCCTCATTTAAAGTGCCAATATACCCTCCCTCTCTTAGTCTAACTTTACTGTTTATTTTTTTATTTATTTATTTTTATTATTATTTTTATGATTTTTTATGATTTTTTTATTTTTTTTTTTATATTTTTTATTTAAATATATTTTATTTATTTATCTAAATGTATTATTAAATGTATTATTTATGTATTTAAATGTATTTATATATATATATATATATATATATATATATATATATATATATATATATATATATATATATAATTTATTTTTTATTAAATATTTTTTTATTATTTTTTATTATTTTTATTATTTTTTTATTATTCATTAACCACTTGTTGACCGCCCCACGTGGATTTACTGCGGCAGGGGGGCTCAGCTGTGCATAATAACGTAGATCTACGTGACTATGTGCATGTGGCCTCGGAGGTGCGCTCACGCCGCCGGAGCCGCGCTCCTGCTGTAATCAGACACAGCGGTAGCCAGACTGCGGGAGGAGCGGGCGCGATCGCCGCTGGCCTCCCGAGATCTTCAGAGAAACTGACAGGAGAGCTGCCTGCCTATGTAAACAAAGCAGGCGGCTCTCCTGTCAGACAGGCAGAATGAGATCGTGTGTGCCTGTCACAGAACCCCCCCACAGTAAGTAAGCACAGTTAGGCTCACACTTAATCCCTTGATCACCCCCAGTATTATCCCCTTCCCTGCCAGTGTCATTTATTTATCCCTAACAGTGCATATTATTTAGCACTGATTACTGTATTGGTGTCACTGGTCTGCAAAAAGTGTCACGGGGGGTCAGATTTGTCCGCCGCAATGTCGCAGTCCCGCTAAAAATCGCCGATCGCCGCCATTACTAATTACTAATAAAAACAAAATAAAAAGTCTAAAAATCTATCCCGTAGTTTGTAAACGCTATAACTTTTGCTCAAACCAATAAATATATACGCTTTTTGGGTTTTTTTTTTTTTTTTTTTACCAAAAATATGTAGCAGAATACAAATTGGCCTAAACTGATAAAAAAAATTGGATTTTTTTATTTTTTTTTTTATTGGGAATGTTTTATAGCAGAAAGTAAAAAATATTGTTGTTTTTTTTTTTTTCAGAATTGTCGCTCTTTTTTTGTTTATAGAGCAAAAAATAAAAATCGCACAGGTGATCAAATACCACCAAAAGAAAGCTCTGTTTGTGAAAAAAAAAGGACATCAATTGTATTTGGGTACAGCGTCGCACGACAGTGCAATTGTCAGTTAAAAAGTAACGCAGTGTCGAATCGCCAAAAATGGCTTGGTCATTAAGGGGGGTAAAACCTTCCGGGGCTGAAGTGGTTAACCACTTGCCGACCGCCGCCCGACTATATACGGCGGCGGTCAGCCCCTCCCAGGCAAAGTAAAGTACCGGTACGTCACTAGCCTGGGAGCGAATAGGGGGCGAGCGTGCGCCGCCGGAGGCGCGCTCCCACCCCCGCTCGTACCTGACGAAGCCGGCGTGTGTGACAGGCGGACCCAATGTCCGCCGGTCACTCGCGATCCTCGGGTAGAGAGGGAGAAAGGCAGGCGGCTAATGTAAACACAGCCGCCTGTCATTCTCCCCTGTGTAAAAGCACAGATCACTCGGTCCTGCTATGTAGGACCATTGATCTGTGCTATTACACCACTAGCCACATCCAATGACAGTTAGAAACACACCCCTAGGGACACACTTAACCCCTCCCTCTCCAATAAAATTAACCCCTTCCCTCCCAGTGTCATTTTTACAGTAACAGTGCATATATATAGCACTGATTACTGCAGTAATGTCACTGGTAACCCCAAAAGTGTCAAAAATGTCAGTCAAGGGTCCGATCTGTCCGCTGCAATGTCGCAGTCCTGCTAAAAAAAATCGCAGATCGCCGCCATTACTCGTTAAAAAAAAAAAACAACAAAAATGACAAAAATCTTTCCCTTAGTTAGTAAACGCAATAACTTTTGCGCAAACCAATCAAAATACACTTTTTGTGATTTTTTTTTTTACCAAACATATGTAGCAGAAAACAAATTGGCTGAAAATGTTAAAAAATTTTGATTTTTACATTTTTTTGGGGGGGAATTTCATATAAAAAAATGTGAAAAAATATTGTTATTTTTTCAGAATTGTCGCTCTTTTTTTGTTTATAGCGCAAAAAGTAAAAATCGCAGAGGTGATCAAATACCACGAAAAGAAAGCTCTGTTTGTGGGAAAAAAAGGACGTCAAATTCGTTTAGGTACAGCGTCGCACGACCGCGCAATTGTCCGTTAAAGTCACTCAGTGCCGAATCGCAAAATAGGCCCTGGTCAGGAAGGGGGTAAAATCTTCCGGGGCTTAAGTGGTTAAAGTGTATTTTTCACACTTCCGTGTGACATAAAATATGGATTAAAAAATATATATATATATTGTGTCACATGGAATTGTGAATATATATATATATATAATGTTTGGGGGTTCTAAGCAATTTTCTAGCACAAAAATACTGATTATGACTTGTAAGCTACAAATAAAAAATAGGCGTGGTCTTCAAGTGCTGATATAATAAATACCACCAGAAGAAAACTTTATTTGTTTGGAAAAAAATGATAAAAATGTCACATGGGTACATTGTTGCATGACCGCGCAATTGTCATTCAAAGTGTGAGAGCGCTGGAAGCTGAACACTGGCCTGGGCAGGAAGGGGTGAATGTACCCGGTATTGAAGTGGCTGTGCTGACTTTTTTTTATCTCAGGAGACCGCTGGAGCTCCTCTTTAAGTCATGGAAGTTTCTGCGCAGACTCAGTAGAGGTCACACTGAGTGCCAACACACCCAGCCTGGAACAAGGACACTCACGCACGTGACCAGCTGTAAGCTGAAGCCCCGCCCACTCCCTGGCAGACTCACCGCTCTGGCTTCCCAGGTCCCGCCCTGCGTCTTTCCCCCGACGTCACGGCGCCGCCGTACGTCACTTCCTCTTCCTGTGAAAGGTCGCTGTGACCGGCGTCGCTGTCCTGACTCTTCCGAGGTGCCGCTGCCGCCATGTTGTCCCTGGCCGCCCGCTCCGGACCGCTCTCCCCGTACCTCTCCGCCACCTCCTACGCCGTGGCCGGGCAGCTGAAGCCGCTGGTGTCCGGGGTGACATCACACGCGGAGAAGGTGCCGCTGGATGTCAGGAGGAAGACCGTGAGGGGTCAGAGCGCCGGGGGAGCCATCTCCGCCACCGCCCGGATCAGCGGTCAGTCTGAGGGGATCTTCCAGGTTGGGGGGAGGGAGAGGCGTGGGGGGTCTTCCAGGCTGGGGGGGGGGGGTGAGGGAGAGGTGGGGAGTCTTCCAGGCTGGGGGGGGGGGGTGAGGGAGAGGTGGGGAGTCTTCCAGGCTGGGGGGGGGGGGTGAGGGAGAGGTGGGGAGTCTTCCAGGCTGGGGGGGGGGGTGAGGGAGAGGTGGGGAGTCTTCCAGGCTGGGGGGGGGGGTGAGGGAGAGGTGGGGGCCTTCCAGGCTAGGGGTGAGGGAGAGGTTGGGGGCCTTCCAGGCTAGGGGTGAGGGAGAGGTTGGGGTCTTCCAGGCTAGGGGTGAGGGAGAGGTTGGGGTCTTCCAGGCTGGGGGTGAGGGAGAGGTTGGGGTCTTCCAGGCTGGGGGTGAGGGAGAGGTGGGGAGTCTTCCAGGCTGGGGGGTGAGGGAGAGGTGGGGAGTCTTCCAGGCTGGGGGGTGAGGGAG
Organism: Pelophylax lessonae; assembly: GCF_965119305.1. Classification (NCBI taxonomy): domain Eukaryota; kingdom Metazoa; phylum Chordata; class Amphibia; order Anura; family Ranidae; genus Pelophylax; species Pelophylax lessonae. Next base: position 220,183,648 of record NC_138777.1, on the reverse strand, counting down.
AGGTGAGGGCCTTCCAGGCTGGGGGGTGAGGGAGAGGTGGGGAGTGTTCCAGGCTTGGGGGTGAGGGGGTCTTCCAGGCTGGGGGGTGAGGGAGAGGTGGGGGGGGCCTTCCAGGCTGGGGGTGAGGGAGAGGTGGGGGGGGCCTTCCAGGCTGGGGGGTGAGGGAGAGGTGGGGGGGGGCTTCCAGGCTGGGGGGTGAGGGAGAGGTGGGGGGGGCCTTCCAGGCTGGGGGGTGAGGGAGAGGTGGGGCGGGGCCTTCCAGGCTGGGGGTGAGGGAGAGGTGGGGAGTCTTCCAGGCTGGGGGGTGAGGGAGAGGTGGGGAGTCTTCCAGGCTGGGGGGTGAGGGAGAGGTGAGGGCCTTCCAGGCTGGGGGGTGAGGGAGAGGTGGGGAGTGTTCCAGGCTTGGGGGTGAGGGGGTCTTCCAGGCTGGGGGGTGAGGGAGAGGTGGGGGGGCCTTCCAGGCTGGGGGTGAGGGAGAGGTGGGGGGGGGCCTTCCAGGCTGAGGGAGAGGTGGGGGGGGGCCTTCCAGGCTGGGGGTGAGGAAGAGGTGGGGGGGGGGGGCCTTCCAGGCTGGGGGGTGAGGAAGAGGTGGGGGGGGGGGCCTTCCAGGCTGGGGGGTGAGGAAGAGGTGGGGGGGGGGCCTTCCAGGCTGGGGGGTGAGGAAGAGGTGGGGGGGGGGCCTTCCAGGCTGGGGGGTGAGGGAGAGGTGGGGGGGGGCCTTCCAGGCTGGGGGGTGAGGGAGAGGTGGGGGCGGTCTTCCAGGCTGGGGGGTGAGGGAGGTGGGGGGGGGTCTTCCAGGCTTGGAGGTGGGAGGGGTCTTCCAGGCTTGGGGGGGGGGGCTGAGTTGTGGAGGGTCTTCCAGGCGGTGGGGTGTTGTGGGGAGAATCTTGTAGGATGGGAAGGCTCACTTCCAGACTAGGCTTGTGGGATCTTCCTTGATATATCTTCTGGGATGGTGAGGGGGGGGGGGGGGGTCTCTTAAGCTGTGAAATGAAGTTGAGGGTCTCCCAGGTAGGGGGATGGGGTGGGGAGTCTTCTTAGTAGTGCCGGTCGGATCCATCAGGATATATAATCTTCAGGCTGTGTTGGGAGAACCCTTTAAGTATGAAGACTTGTTGGCCTGGGTTCCTGGCTGGGCATGTAGGGGATACTTCTATATGGGGGTTCTTCCATCATTGGTAATGGAATCTTCCAGACTTGGGGACTGGGTGGGAAAGTCTTCTACCTGGTCATGGAGGGTCTTCCTGTATAATGGGGGATCTTTTAGGATTGGGAGCCACCTTCTAGACTATGGGATTGGGGGGGGGGGGTGAAGAGTCTTCAAGCCTATGGGTTTTGGTGGTCTTCATGAATTGGGTAAGATGATCTTTCCATTTTTTATATCCAAAATGGAAGAAGGTTTTAGTGTTGGATGGTAAAGGGGGAAGGTCACCTTTATAATAAAGAGATGAACAAACTCCTGATATCCTGGTGAGACCTCTGGACCCTGGTGGGTACATTGGCTGTGAGGCCTGGTGTAGAATTACATCGCAGTACACAGCCCCGGAGTTGGCATCCATAATGCTGGCAATGGCAGGCGCTCCTTGGTCAGTGCAGCCATGTGGTTGGATGAGCGCTTCTTTCTTCTGGGACTTATTGTTGGAAAAAGCCTCAGATGAACATTCTATTGGTCAGCATGGTCACGTGACCAACGAGCACTTGACTTTCCAAGCATTACGATGGATACTCCGGGGCTTCAGTGTTACACTGGCAGCACGTGGCATCATGGTAGGGGGGTCCGTTCCTTCACCCTTTTCATTTTCTATGTAATAACTAACCACTTTACCACTGGAGGACTATGTCTTACGTCTGGGCCACTTTTTGCGATTCGGCACTGTGCGACTTTAACTGACAATTGCGCGGTCGTGCGACGCTGTACCCAAACAAAATTTACGTCCTTTTTTTTCCCCACAAATAGAGCTTTCTTTTGGTGGTATTTGATCACCTCAGCGTTTATTTATTTTATTTTTTTTCGATATACACAAAGAGCGACAATTTTGAAAAATAGCTATTTTTCAGATTTTTTTTATATGAAATTCCCCCCCCCCCCCCAAAAAAAATTAAAACAAAATTTTTTTTTAAATTCTGGCCAATTTCTTTTCTGCTACCTATGTTTGGTAAAAAAAATCACAATAAGCGTATTTTAATTGGTTTGCGCAAAAGTTATTGCGTTTACTAACTAAGGGAAAGATTTTTGTTTTTTTTTTTTTTTTACGAGTAATGGCGGCGATCTGTTTTTTTTTTTTTTTTGGCTGTACTGCAACATTGCGGCGGACAGATTGGACCCTTGACTGACATTTGACACTTTTGGGGGTACCAGTGACATTACTACAGTAATCAGTGCTATAAATATTCACTGTTACTGTAAAAATGACACTGGCAGGGAAGGGGTTAACTTTATTGGAGAGGGAGGGGTTAATGTATGCCTGGTGCTTACTAACTCAGTAAATGAAAAAACAATCAGCGCAGACAGGTAAGTGTAGCTAAACTAGATGGAAATGCCAGCTGAACACCGACCCAGGACACACAGCAAAAAATCCCAGAGAGATATGACAGACAAAATGATGCAGCGCAAATCCTGTAAATAATGGCATAAGAAATAAAGAGTCCCAAAAAGATGAGAGACAGTTCCTTAGGTCCAATCTGTGTTGAAAGAGGATATAGGAGACAACGACTCCACACAGTGATCTCCCTCCACCATAAAGCACACTGATGCCCTCACCTCATGATTCGACCACTGTTACCAGAGGTCAAAAATCGCAGTGTCAATCCACATCAATAAGCAGGCTTCAGGTACATTCGTATACACTCCTTGATAACTAAGGACCAGGTAGGACTCACAGACCGGATTCCCCAAATGTAGACATTCCGAGGTATAAATGAAAGAAGAAAACCTCTAAGTGCAGACTGCCAGTACTAAACTTCTTTTAATGAATATAGTTTGCACTTACATGGTAAACGATAAACACAGGCACATCAGTACAGGTGCACATCGATAAGACTTCAGCGTCGTGGGCTGTGCATACCAGCAGCCAGCCACACATGCTCGGAAGTCGGAACAGCAGCAGCAACCTCCCACCTCCCGTGGGAGGTTGAGCCGCATCCGTCTGACGTCACCCGCTGCTGCTGCTGTTCCGACTTCCGAGCGTGTGTGGCTGGCTGCTGGTATGCACAGCCCACGACGCTGAAGTCTTATCGATGTGCACCTGTACTGATGTGCCTGTGTTTATCGTTTACCATGTAAGTGCAAACTATATTTATTAAAAGAAGTTTAGTACTGGCAGTCTGCACTTAGAGGTTTTCTTCTTTCATTTATACCTCGGAATGTCTACATTTGGGGAATCCGGTCTGTGAGTCCTACCTGGTCCTTAGTTATCAAGGAGTGTATACGAATGTACCTGAAGCCTGCTTATTGATGTGGATTGACACTGCGATTTTTGACCTCTGGTAACAGTGGTCGAATCATGAGGTGAGGGCATCAGTGTGCTTTATGGTGGAGGGAGATCACTGTGTGGAGTCGTTGTCTCCTATATCCTCTTTCAACACAGATTGGACCTAAGGAACTGTCTCTTTCATCTTTTTGGGACTCTTTATTTTTTATGGTGCTTACTAACGTGTGTGGAGGGAGGTGACTGAGTGACACAAAGACAGATCGCAGGTTCAGCTATGCTGAACCCTGCAATCTGACCCTGCCTGTCACTTAGGAGATCCGCCCGCTTTGTTTACACAAGCGGGCGGATCTCCAGACTCGATTCCCCCAACGATCGTGCAAGAGCGGTGGCGATCGCTGCTGCTCCTCCCCTGGCCCGACTCCCACTGTGACTGAACACAGCGGAAGCGAGCGCCGCCCAGAAGGGGAGGAGTCCAGCGACATAGGTCTACGGCGCTGGACGGAATCGAGCCACTTTGCCGCAGTACAGTCCCAGTGACTGGTCGGCAAGTGGTTAAAGATGAACTTTGAGAATTAAGAGACTTGAGAAGAACCGCTGAATTTGCACTTTTAGCTATAACTTTGTTTCTTGCCCTTCACAGGTCCCTCTTCCGTTCGCTTCTTACACAGCGATGTCACGGTCCCGGAATTCGGGGACTATCGCCGCCCAGAAGTTGCCGACAGCACAAAGTCCTCGCGGCCCAGCGATGAAGCCAGGAAGACCTACTCTTACCTGGTCACCGGCATCACCACAGTCGCCACGGCCTACGTTGCCAAGAACGTCGTCACCCAGTTCGTCTCCAGCATGAGCGCCTCCGCTGACGTCCTGGCCATGTCGAAGATCGAAGTGAAGCTGTCGGAAATCCCAGAGGGTAAAAATATGTGCTTCAAATGGCGAGGCAAACCTCTGTTCATCCGTCACAGGACGGCCAGTGAGATCGAGCAGGAGGCGGCGGTTGAATTGAGCGAGTTGAGGGACCCGCAGCACGACCTCGACAGGGTGAAGAAACCAGAGTGGGCCATCCTCATCGGAGTCTGCACTCACTTGGGCTGTGTCCCCATAGCTAACGCTGGAGACTATGGCGGGTATTATTGCCCGTGCCATGGCTCCCATTATGACGCATCTGGTCGGATTAGAAAGGGCCCGGCGCCTCTCAACCTGGAGGTTCCATTTTACGAGTTCCAATCTGACGACCTTGTAATAGTTGGATAGACTTTTACGCTTCAAGGAGGGATTTGGGTTATTGCTGTTAATCTGTGTTCCTGTCTTCATGAGGTTTCATGCTTTTAAAGATCGGTGTTCAATATTTTAATAAGAACTCACACTAGATATGAAGATCTCTGGTTTCTGCTGTACAGTGTGATTGTAGAGTGTCAGCTCCTCTGACATCCTGTACAAAGAAAACATTAAATTCTGACTTTACACTGTAACTGCCCTCTGATTGGTTTTTATTATCCTGTGATTGATGAAACTCGGGGACTCTTTTATTGCACAGCAAGGCAATGCAATTTATTTTTGCATGGGGGGGGGGGGGGGATATAAATGCCTGGGTGTAACTTTAAGTTTACAATTATGTAGCTGGATTTCACACTTGCGGGTCCCCCTGGGTTACCATTAGCAACCTTGACATTAAAAGCGGAGTTCCGGCATATTTTGCAACTTTAGTGATTCCTGGAGTTCACTATGCTGATCAACAATTGGGCCTTTTCATTTTTTTTTCGGGGCGGTCCCTTACCTTATTTTCAGGGCATTTTTGATTGTACTTCCTCCTTCTCCCACCCCCCCCCCCCTGTGGCCGCAGCCACCGACATCACTTCCGCCTTTGCATTGCATCCTGGGAGCTGTTTGTCATCACTCCCAGGAGGCTGGAATCAGGAAGAACTCCCAGAACACTCCCTGGAATCAGGAAGGAGAACACAGCAGATTACAATGCGGCTTCAGATGCCCACATCCAAGATGGCCGCGCTCAGACAGCGTTTTAAAGAGTACGATTTTGACTAAAATCCAATACTGTACACCTTGTAAGTATGAGAATAGTGGTTCTGTAAAGGGTGATGGTTTAGTATTAGAGGTATTTTTAGTTAATTTATTTGAGGCCGGAACTCCGCTTTAAGTTTACAATTATGTAGCACTGCCCCATTGAGGACTACTGGATTTCACACTTACGGGCCCCCCTGGGTTACCATTAGCAACCTTGACATTTTAATAGTCTTTTTCTTCTTGGCTCACTCAAACAGTCCAGGGGTATGTTTTTTTTTTTTTTTTTTTTTTTTTTTTTTTTTTTTATTGATAAATTAGGGATAGGAGAAGGGAATAGTGGGATACTCCGAATTAACTATGCACAAGATTTGAGGACTTCTATCGCTTGCTACAGCCAGGCTGTTGATCCACCTTGCCACTGAGGTGAATTTAGCTTTAAGTCTCTTTCCTGGATGACTTGATGAACTGAGTGTATCTTCAGGACACTCTTCTTAGTATCCTCTTTCTTAGCTGCTGACACCCGTCCACTGACTATCCTTCTCCTGGGATGGCCCCCCTCAGGTCGGGCCCCTTGATACCATCCCCTGTACTCACTATACTGTTTTTCTAGCGTCTCCAGTGTCTTCTCCCTCAGTCAGCTTCCCCTGGACATCTGGGTTCAGCTCCATTCCTCTGGCCCTCAGGATGACCTCCTGAGGCCACATGCCACTGATACAGAGGAGGAGGCAGCTGCCACCTCCCTCTGGGACTCTGCATTCCAGCCAAAGACCCCGCAGCACATCTGCTCCTGACTTTTATACAGTATCCCAGAATGCACCGAGGTGACCTGCCCTCTGCCAATCACCAGGACTGTACCAAAGCCTATGGATCCATCTGTCAGGTTTCCTCCCACTGTCCAACATGCCTCCCTATTGGACCAGCGTGAAACACACTCTAGACAGAATGGATCGCATACTGAGCACCATGAGCAGACCTCACTAACAGATCCTGCTCTCTGGTAGGCAGAGAGCAATATAGATTTGCCTGCTGCTCCTCTGATAGGCAGACAGAGCCAAAAACTATACTCACTCAGTAGCACCTACCCAGGAAGGTGCTACATTTATAACATTTTTATTTTTTAATATCATAAGGATCAACGTCCCCCGTGATATGTGGGGGGGTACTTTATCTGCTTATGCAGAAGCAATGCTTCCACCTGACAATTGAGCCCTGCTGCGGGAAAATGTAGGAAAAAAACGACCTGCCCGAAACTGCATGTCCCAGGCATTGGGTGATACAAATTGTGCATCCAACAGGGAATGGGCTGATAAAAGATCAGGCGCCAGGACGCAGTGTCTAGTCTTCGTGGCGACCTGGTGCCTGGAATCTTTTGAGCCCTAGATTTGAAGACTGATTTGAGCCCAATTCATACATCCTAAATAGCCGTGATGCGGCAAGCATAACTGTGGCAAGGGCTTCTGGGTGTCGCTCATCAGTGGCTGCTCAGCCTGTATAACCCAATGACGGGCTGAAAAGAGTCTGGGCTGCCAGCAGATGTAGGACCTATCTTCTCATCCAGGGGTTACCTACAGTTAGGGACAAATGTCTGCATCTGGGCACAAGTTGTGGACCGCTTTGGTGTTTTCTGCCTATCATGTTGTGCCGGCTGTGCATCTGCTGCTGACGAACACCTGGGATCCTGGCTACAGTTTATATTTACCACACCATGACCGCGTGCTTGAGTCTATAACTAAACGAGTTGTAAAGTCAGGTTTTTTTATGGTATTGCATTCTATATATTAAGATAAAAAGCCTTCTGTGTGCAGCAGAACACCTAACCTAAGGTCCCTCTCTCTCCAGCGTGTCCACGAGTGTTTAAGCCAACCGAGTTTCCCCTTCCTGGTTGGCTGAGACACAGCGGCGGCACCATTGGCTCCCACTGCTGTCAAAGTCACCTTAGCCAGTCAGGGGAGAAAGGTGGCGTTGCCAGGTCGGGGCTCCGTGTCTCAATGGACACACGGTGCTGTGTGTCCATGGAGAGGGGAACGTTATGCTCCTGTAACATTGTTTAGCATGACCGGTTTGATGGTGGGTCAGTGATGGTCTGGGGATGCACAGACCTCTACAGGCTAGACCATGGCACCCTGACTGCCATTAGTTATCGGGATGAAATCCTTGGACCCATTGTCAAACCCTATGCTGGTGCAGTGGGTCTTGGGTTCCTCCTGGTGCACGACAATGCCCGGCCTCATGCAGGGTGAGTATGCAGCCAGTTCCTGGAGAATGAAGGAATGGATACCATTGAATGGCCTTCACGCTCGCCTAACCTAAATCCTATAGAACACCTCTGGGACATTTATGTTTTGTCCATCCGATGCTGCCAGGTTGCACCTCAGTCTTTTCAGTAGCTCAGTGATGCCCTGGTCCAGATCTGGGGGGAAATATTCCAGGACACTTTGGTTTTTGGGGTGTCTTTGCATTCAGCCCTCTGTAGGTTGATCATTTTCATTTCCATCAAACGATGTGGAAATGCTCCGATGATGATTATTTTGCTCCGAATACATTACCCAGTCCATATCAGTATAGATATCCAGCATGAAATTTTTCCCCCCTGAGATCTGATGTGTTAAGGTGTTCCTTTAAATTTTTTGAGTAGTGTACATTACTATACAGAATGAATGAGATGTAACAAATAAACTTTGAGGATCTGTACCTTAAGGCTTTATCTATAGATATAGCGGAGTTTGTGCAGGGAGGCTATTTGCCCCGGGCCACTACTAAAAAAAGTAATATTGTGTTGGTGGTCATTAATGGTGATTCTTCAGCATTCATCATTGGCTCCACAGTCCTTGACACCAGGTAGACGTTATAACCATATTAAAAAAGAATAGCGCGCAAATGCAAAAGAGATTACTACCAAATCTGAAGACAATCCATAAATAAAAATGGGGGTTTGGTCCCACCATAAGGCCATATCGTGCTCAAGCCCACTACTGCGTCAAAGTACCCCATTATCAGTGGGTCCTACACTATCCATGAAAAAGAGATGAATCCAGCCTTTCTAACCCTTGGAGATAATACTCCTTGCTGGGAGAGATGTGCAAATGCACTACAGGGGACTCCTCCTATATCCACTTGATGGTGGACACTGATTGAGTACAGGTGTGTGTGGGGGGTGGGGAGGGCTGCTCAACCTCGATAGTCTGGTCAGACCGAATACATAATAAACAGGCAAAAAATTTAGGGGGACCGGGAACACCAATGACGGGGCACCATTCCTCCCACTGACACCAATGATGGGGCACTATTCCTCCTGGGAACACCAATGATGGGGCACTATTCCTTCCACTGACACCAATGATGGGGCACTATTCCTCCTGGGAGCACCAATGATGGGGCACTATTCCTCCCACTGACACCAATGATGGGGCACTATTCCTCCCGGGAACACCAATGACGGGGCACTATTCCTCCCACTGACACCAATGATGGGGCACTATTCCTCCCGGGAACACCAATGATGGGGCACTATATTTAATTTCTGTTATTCCAAATGCTGAAGCTTATTTTATTTTTATTTTTCTTGGCTGACTCTTGCAAACATGTTTTAGCTATCAACCTGTACAGCCACCCTAATCCCCATTCCCATAGGCTATGGAATGATCCTTGAGCAAATTTGGGAATAAAATCATTAAAAGTAACATTTGCAGGGCACATAATGCTCCCAGTACTTTGATACCTTAACTGCTTTTTTTTTTTTTTTAATTAAGCCGCTATATACTGTTTTATATAACAATAAATCGGCACAATAAGCAATAAACAATATATTGCAGTGAATTGTGTAAATCCTAATGGCAGCTTACATAAAGTGCCTTTCACTAACCACAAACCAAAATTAAACAAAGAATCAATGCAGAGCCAAAAGCCTAAGAAATATGTGCTTATACGGATAAAATAGTTAATATTCCTTATAAGGTGCGATATTATAATAGAAAAATAAGTGAATGAAAATGTCAGCCAGAGTTATAAAAAGGATGTGAAAAATTATAATAGTACAATTTCACTAATAAAATCAGACTTCACTCCATAATAATAGGGAGCATAGAAAGACCCACTATAGGCTGTTTGGCGCTCGTTATTTAATACTGTATATTATAGCGCAGCTCGGCACTCCTCTCCTTGCTCTCCTTGCTCTCCTCTCTCTCCTCCCTCGATCTGATTGACTGCATGGCTAAGAATCCCTCACTGACGTCAGCAAGAAGGCGGAGAGGAAAGGAGGAGAGAGGGGGTGGCCACGTGGGTGCTGAGCGACGCTCTGAAACACAGTGAGTGTATGCACACACCGGATTGTACAGAGGGGATAGCGCTGACAAGCAGGGAGGAAAGTCCTGTACGCAGACCAACTAATCGGCGGAGCAACTAATCGATAATGAAAATCATTGACAACGATTTTCATTATCGATTTAGTCGATTAGTTGTTTCAGCTCTAGTTCCTATGCAGACCTGTGATCATAGCACCTGGCAGAGAGAAGTCTTGCACCACTTCAACTTCCTTTGCAGCTCTGAGGGTTAATGTGAGCGAATGCAAAGAGCAGACTGATAGTAAATGAGTATTGGTACAAAGGGACACTTGGTTGTAAATGCCCTCCAAGCCATTGGCTCCCATTTCTCCCTTGGTTTTAATGGGTTGATAGAGGTTGAAGGCTGTCTTGAAAACATCAGGGAAAAAACTGCATAGCAGCATATGAATGGGCAGCACCTCCCTCACTTCTACCCCATAGGACCCCTTTCTCATAAGTTTTAGCCTACTTAACAACTGGGAAGCATCCTTTGCTGCCATGCAGTTAATCAGGAAAGGAAAATTATGGCAAAAAGTGAGGTCTCTCCAGATCCCCCCAAAAGGGAGGTATGGGGAGTAAGGGTATTTTTACGTGCCAGCAACAAAAAAGAAAACATTTATAGTACAATCAGCAATATTTATTATCCATTGTTAAAAAACCGAGGTATTGATCTCTAAAAACATGTAATAGATGCTAAAAGGAATAATGTACAGCCGGCATATCACTTGAGAGTAAACACGAAATGGTGAGATAAACACCTTTCACCCATGATGGGCTTCTTCAGGATCCATTTTGTGTTTACCACTTTAACACCCAATAAAGATCTGAAGGAGAGTACTGATAAATGGAAACATCCGGCAGTGAATGATTCTTATGGTGGAGATATTTCTTGCAATAGAAGTTAATCCCAATTCAATCAAGCTGCCGCATTTACACATCTAACCGGGACCATCAGCATATGGGGCGCTTCCCTTATTTGGATTCATATGTGGACCATTCCCCTTTTTTTCTGCATACAGTCAGGTCCATAAATATTGGGACATTGACACAATTCTAATCTTTTTGGCTCTATACACCACCACAATTGATTTGAAATGAAACAAACAAGATGTGCTTTAACTGCAGACTTTCCGCTTTAATTTGAGGGTATTTACATCCAAATCAGGTGAACAGTGTAGGAATTACAACAGTTTGTATATGTGCCTCCCACTTTTTAAGGGACCAAAAGTAATGGGACAAATTACCAATCATAAATCAAACTTTCACTTTTTAATACTTGGTTGCAAATCCTTTGCAGTCAATTACAGCCTGAAGTCTGGAACGCATAGACATCACCAGACGCTGGGTTTCATCCCTGGTGATGCTCTGCCAGGCCTCTACTGCAACTGTCTTCAGTTCCTGCTTGTTCTTAGGGCATTTTCCCTTCAGTTTTGTCTTCAGCAAGTGAAATGCATGCTCAATTGGATTCAGGTCAGGTGATTGACTTGACCATTGCATAACATTCCACTTCTTTACCTTAAAAAACTCTTTGGTTGCTGTCGCAGTATGCTTCGGGTCATTGTCCATCTGCACTGTGAAGCGCCGTCCAATGAGTTCTGAAGCATTTGGCTGAATAGGAGCAGATAATATTGCCCGAAACACTTCAGAATTCATCCTGCTGCTTTTGTCAGCAGTCACATCATCAATAAATACAAGAGAACCAGTTCCATTGGCAGCCATACATGCCCACGCCATGACACTACCACCACCATGCTTCACTAATGAGATGGTATGCTTTGGATCATGAGCAGTTCCTTTCCTTCTCCATACTCTTCCCATCACTCTGGTACAAGTTGATCTTAGTCTCATCTGTCCATAGGATGTTGTTCCAGAACTGTGAAGGCTTTTTTAGATGTTGTTTGGCAAACTCTAATCTGGCCTTCCTGTTTTTGAGGCTCACCAATGGTTTACATCTTGTGGTGAACCCTCTGTATTCACTCTGGTGAAGTCTTCTCTTGATTGTTGACTTTGACACACATACACCTACCTCCTGGAGAGTGTTCTTGATGTGGCCAACTGTTGTGAAGGGTGTTTTCTTCACCAGGGAAATAATTCTTCGGTCATCCACCACAACTGTCTTCCGGGTCTTTTGGTGTTGCTGAGCTCACCGGTGTGTTCTTTCTTTTTTAATGATGTTCCAAACAGTTGATATGGCCACACTTAATGTTTTTGCTATCTCTCTGATGGGTTTGTTTGTTTTTTCAGCCTAATGGTGGCTTGCTTCACTGATAGTGACAGCTCTTTGGATCTCATATTGAGAGTTGACAGCAACAGATTCCAAATGCAAATATCACACTTGAAATTAACTCTGGAACTTTCATCTGCTCCTTGTAAATGGGATAATGAGGGAATAACACACGCCTGGCCATGGAACAGCTGAGCAGCCAATTGTCCCATTACTTTTGGTCCCTTAAAAAGTGGGAGGCACATATACAAACTGTTGTAATTCCTACACCGTTCACCTGATTTGGATGTAAATACCCTCAAATTAAAGCTGAAAGTCTGAAGTTATCAAATCCATTGTGGTGGTGTATAGAGCCAAAAAGATTAGAATTGTGTCGATGCCCCAATATTTATGGACCTGACTGTATTCAGCTAGTGAATTGCTGTGTGATGATTGTGTTTCCCCCTTTTGTTTGGGGGTGACCCCCATCTGTTTATTAATATTCTTTTTACCCTCGGATTACTCCAACTACCTTGCATAAGGATGATTCACTGCCGGATGTTTGAATTTATCAGTGCTCTTCTTCAGACCATTTTGGGTGTTAAAGTGGTAAACACTAAATGGATCCTGAAGAAACCCATCGTGGACGAAAGGTGTTGATCCCACCATTTCATGTTTACTCTCAAGTCCTGTTAGCATCTATTACATGTTTTTAGAGATCAATATCTTGTTTTTTTAACAATGAATAATAAATATTGCTGATTTTACTATATTTTCAGATCTTTAGAGGGGTGTTAAAGTGGTAAACACAAAGTGGATCCTGAAGAAGCCCATCGTTGGTGAAACACTTTGATACAGCTATTCCATGTTTTTTCTCAAGTGATATGCTGGCTGCACATTAGTCCTGTTAGCGTCTATTACCTGTTTTTAGAGATCAATACCTCTGTTTTTTTAACCATGGATAATAAATATTGTTGGTTTTACCCTCTTTTGTAATGCTATATGACTATATATGTTTTTTTTTTTTTTTTTTTTTTGGCATGTTAAGTTCTCTTTACTCCCCATACCTCCTCTTTGGGGGGATCTGGGGACACCTCACTTTTTGCCATGATTTGTACCTTTGGGGATTGTGCCTTTCTTTGATGCAAAAGACACCCTACCCAAATACTCTTGAAAGAAAAATGATGGTATTTGATAACAGTTTTCCATTATTCCAGCTCCAATACTTAGTGAGCCTTTGATCCAGGACAAGTATACAGATCAAAAGTTTAGAAATTGTTGCTTGGGTGATCTGTTTAGCTCGGTGACTCCGCATTGAAGCCATTGACAGCGAAGCAGCTCCTTTCCATGAGGTCGGTAATGGCAGCCTACAGAATTCTCAAAGAATGGGTTTGCAATGAGTTTTTTTTTTGCTGAATAAAGTGCAATAACAAGGTCATTGTCAGTTTCCTATGAAAAGAAAGCTTTTACCAGCGCATTGGAAAAGTAGGTAATTTGCTGTTCGTGCATTATGCTTGCTTTACCATGGACAGAAATTGAATTAAAAAACAGAAGCAGGCTGTGCCTAGAAACCAATCACCGGATGAAAAAAAAAAAAAAACTTGTGATGTACCTCGGCTCCAACAAATGGCATTAATGTTATGCAGTTTGGCTGGCAGTGTACAGTTTAATTATCCACAGTGCAGTTGTTGGAATTAGATGCCATGTTCTACAGTCGTTGATTCGTTGTCCTTGTACAGCTGTCATCTTAGAGGGCAGATGAAACACGTACAAATAGCTGTGTACTCTACTGCAACAATTCTCTACACTGTCTGAACTGCTAAAGTTTAAAGGGGAGTGGGGGATCAAGGAGGAAGAAGATGGGGGGGGGGGGTAATGTGTGCCATTTACTGGAATCACAGGTCTAAGCCTTCATAATAGTTGTATTGTATAGTCCGCATGAGCATAGATATTGGCCAAGTCAACATGTTTCTTGTAACACAGGAGTCTGTAAGGATGTGACCCATTGGTTTGCTTTGAGCTGCAATCCGTTTAGAACCCATTGTTTTGTCTAAGGCACTCTGACCATCCAAGCCTCAGGGAGGAACAATGAGCATTCAGATCTCAGAGGTTTTGGAGCAACTCACTCAGGTAGTCCAGGCTCGGGAAAGATCCCAACCATAAGCCTGGACTGGCACCTCTCTCAATTAGGGATGCACCGTTCCGATATTCAGATCGGATATCGGCCCCGATACGGGCAAAATAGCTGGATCGGGGGATCGGTAAAATGAACAGATCCACGGGCCCATCCGGTTTTGCTCTTTATAGCTTGTGAGGGAGCAGAGAACAGCTGTCAAAGAAAAAAAAAAAGAGCCTCCTGCAAATGCCTTTCAACTCTCCCAGTTAAGTAAACACAATGATTACAATGTATCTTTTTGTTCCGTCTGCCGGAGGAGGGAAGTTTAACCTCTTAAAGACTAAACCCATGACATTTTAGATTTTGAATGCACAATGTTATAAGGTATCTGCCGATATCGATCCGGAAGTATTATTTTGTTATAAGCTGACAAAACAGTACTTCCGGATCGGACTCGGGATCGGCGATTTCACAAAGCAAAAGATCGGGATCGGGACCAAAAAAGTCGGATCGGTGCATCCCTACTCTCAATGATCCGCTGAGAGCCTGAGCCAGCCCCCTCCACAGTCCTGCACTGCAGTGAGCACTGGAGGGGAGAGCAGGGAGCTTCCGATTGAGGCCCCTTTCACACAAGGGAGTCTGTTGGCGGGGGATCGATCTGCCGATCCCCTGTTGAGCAGGCGGTGACAGCTCTGTCTCCACGCTGTGTGCGGAGACAGAGCTGTCAGGTCCCCGCTGTTCTCTATGGGGGAATCGGATGGGAACGGACCGCCTGTCCATTCTTATCTGATCCGATCTGCTGGACGGATGGAAAATAGGGTTTCCATCTGTCCAGATTTGACGGATCTGATCGGATCAGATGTCAGCGGACATGTCTCTGCTGACATCCGATGCCCCATAAAGATTCATGGGGCATTAATTCAGATCCTCCTGAAAAACTGACAGGCGGATCTGAACGGTCCGCTATTGTGAAAGGGGCCTGACAGTCACGGCTCTCTGCTCATAGCAAAGGGAAGAACTAAGCGATCAGCAGTGTTTTATCGCTCTGTTTTCCCTGCAGAGCTGGCGGGGGACAGATGCTGCATTAGATCTATATTTTATCCTTTGTTTGAATGCAAATGTTTGGTTTTTTGTTTTTTTTTTAAATCCCAAACTTCTCTTTTACCTGCTTGTTTTTTAATTTTTTTATTTTGTATTTATAGGAGTGCAATAAATACAATAAATTGTAGACTTCACATACAGTGCAGCAAATGGCATGGTACAATAGGTACATCAAGGAGGCAGATAAATTCCGCAAAGCCGTCAATTAGCAATCACAGTGAACATCCATCATAACCTAAAGAAAAGGAGCATGTCAAAGTCAACAACTAGTCAGGGATATTCAGAAGAGAACCAAAAGGGCCTCCTGGAGTATCAGATTAGAGTCTGTTTGGAGAAAAAAAAGTGTCTCCCTAATACCCAGAGGAAACTATCAGTTACGGAGGAAAGTTGAATGCAGTGGGTCCAGATGGAATTAGTGCACTCCAAAAAAAATTAGTTTTTTTTTAGGTTGGATAAGAAAGGGGGAGGAGAAGAGAGAAAAAAAAAGGGGGGGGAGAGGTCAACACCGGGGAGCAGGAGCAACCCTTACTAGTTAAACGCCATGAACCACCTATTGGTGGCTTAGGTTAAGAGTATTCAGAGAGTCCCAAAAGAACCACCTGGTCTTATGTTCCTCAGATTTAAGTTAGGTTTTCCATTTGCTCAATATCATCCACTCATGCGAACCCCTGGGCCACCCTTGGAACAGACTCTTGTTTCTACATACAAGTGAGATTTAGGATATCCTTTCCTAGATAAAGGTGTTAAATCAGGTAGAACCACGGCTGGATCATCCTGCAAGGAGACATCGGTGAATTAATGAACATGTTAACTCCCGCGTGCCAAAAGGGACGTAACTTGGGGCAGTCCCAGAAAATGTGTGGGATGGTGCCCGCATACAAGCCACATCACCAGCATCTGTCCGATTGCCGAGGGAAAAATTTGGCTAGAACCGGCAGAGTCCTGTACCAGCGTGTACGTATTTTATAAGTAGTCTCCTGATATTTACTACAAAGAGAAGACTTATGCGCGAAGAAAAGTATACGTTCTTTTTGGGAATCCGAAAAAGTGACCACAAGTCGCCTGACAAGTCGCGCTAGTGTGAATGGACCCTTAATCAAAAGTCTGATCATCACATAACATTATTGCAGTTGATAAACAGTATATGCAAAATTCATAGTCACAGCCAGTAAGGGACGGGACTGACGCGTTTCGCTGAGTAGGTAGCTTTCTCAAAGACCCCTTTAAAATCCCAGGTGGACTATTTACAACAAAAAGAAACAAGAATCAAACTATATGCATAATTTCAAGTAATCAATATACATATATTAATCTCATTTTATTATGTAATGTAAACATATAAAAATATGTATAAATATTAAATGCTCACCAAAAGTGCAAGTATAATCAACATAAAATTGCGGATTCAAGACATCAATCGTTCATGAAGAATGCTGTGGACAGCCGCGGGGGCAACCAACAATAGGGTACATCGGACAAAGTCCCGAGACCCGTATAGGGAGAATGTTGAGTCCCGAGCCCTCAGGAGAAGATGACCGAATTATTTCATCACAAAAAAGGCCTTGAACTGTCAGCAAAACTGTTATAATGTCTGGAAAAGGAAAGCAATAATATGCTTCTATAAGGATTGGTAGAAACTGTGAATGTATTGTAACCCATTGCTATATATAGCACTAATGAAGAAAAACAAACATGAAAGGCAGAAAGCAAAAAAAAAAAAGGGGGGGGGGGAAGAAAAAAGAAAAAAAAGGGGGGGGGGAGAAGAAAGAAAGAAAGAAGAGGGAGAGAAGAAAGATAAGGTGCTGATATGTAAGGGAAAATAATAAAATGAGTAGATTAAATAAATTGAGACAGCTTTCCCAGCTGGTTAATACCAAGGAGCTCAATTTTGGTCTCATCTGACCACAGCACTTTCCTGCAAACCTTCTCTGAATCATTTAAATGTTCATTGGCAAACTTCAGACAGGCCTGTACATGTGCCTTCATAAGGAGGAGGACCTTGTGGGTGCTGCAGGATTTCAATCCATGGCGGTGTATTGTGTTACCAATGGTTTGGTGACTATGGTCCCAACTGCCTTGAGATCATTCACAAGCTCCTCCTGTGTAGTTCTGGGCTGATCCTCAATTTTCACATTATCATCCTTATCACATGAGGCAAAATCTTGCATGGACCTTCAGGCCGAAGGTGATTGATGGTTATTTTGTATTTCTTCCATTTGCGAATAGTTGCTCCAACAGTTGCCTCCTTCTCACAAAGCTTCTTGCTGATGGTCTTATGGCGCATTCCAGCCTTGTGCAGGTCTACAATCTTGTCCCTGACATCCTTTGACAGCTATATAAGTAAATGTGTATACTGCGCTAACCAACACAAATAATAAATAGTATAAAAAGTTGCTAGCACAAAACAATTGACAAGTTGATAAGAGCAATACATAGACAAAAGTGCAGTGCTAAATCAGAGAGAACTGTGACAGCTCTCCATACAAATACAAGTATTAAAGTGCATATAAAACCAAATCAATGGTATAGAAATTATACATAAAAAAGTCCCAATTAAACGTATAAGGTGAAGACATTCAGGGTGGTCAGGTGAATCATACTGTGAATGTATCCCGTCACCAACACCAGAATAACAAATGCGCTCATCAGAGGATGTTGACCCAAGATACTGTACAGCACGTGTCAAACACAAGGCCCGCGGGCCGAATGCGGCCCTCCAGGCCATTTCATGTGGCCCCTACACCTCTCCTGCAGCTGCAGGAGAGCCCCAGCCCTCCTCTGATCCTCTCCCAGACCCTGTACTTTTTGCTTTCCAGCAATGCCTACAGCTTCTTCCTAGCAGCAGCACAAGATAAGGGGGGGTGCACTGTAAGGGAGGGTGGGGGGCTCAATTTCTGATGGTGGAGAGGCTCTTGACATCTTACGTAAGGGTAGGGGATGCTCTGGACATCTAGTCTTACAGATACAACCAGCCCTTTTGAGGGCAATCATAATGCTGATGCGGCCCGCGATTAAATTTGACGCCCTTGCTGTACAGCATAAGGGTCAAAAAAGGCTCATGTGAAGGTACTGTGATTCCTAAGATGGACTGCAACCACAGGTGTTCTCCAGGTGTATATCCAGTGGGATGAATGGAGGATGAAACTCACAGACATCAAGGACCATAAGGATAAAGACCAAAGGGAACAAATATAGTGTAAAACCCCAAAATAAAATTTATTCACATAAGGGAAAAGCACTCACAAACAGTCCAGTGTTACATGCAAAATATAAGCAGGCAAATCAGGCTTCAGAGGCCCGATCCTGATGCATTTCGTCCCATAGGACATTCTCAAAGGATTTGACGTCCTTTGACAGCTCTTTGCTCTTGCCCATGATGGTGAGGTTTAAATGGAAAAAAACAGATTCTGTGGACAGATGTCTTTTATACATATAACGAGTTGTCATTAGGAGCACCTTCTTAAATTGACAGGACTAATCTGTATACTGAGCACATACTGTAGCCAGTCTTTGGGAGCCAGAATTATGTTGGTAGGGGATCAAATACTTATTTTACTCACTGAACTGCAACACAATTTATAACATTTGTATCATGGTTTTTTTTTTTTCTGGATTTTTGGTTGATATTCTGTCTCTTTTATTTAACCACTTCCGCACTGCTCACTAGAGCTCTACTGCGGCAAACTGGCTCGATAACGTCTGGCGACGCAGACCTACGTCACCAGACATTCCCCTCTCTCGGCGGTGCGCGTGCGCCACTGGAGGCTCGCTCCCGCTGTATTCAGTCACAGCGGGAGTCAGGCCAGGGGAGGAGCGGCGGCGATCGCCGCTGCTCTTCTCCAATCATCGGGGAATCGAGTGTGGAGATTCGCCTGCTTGTGTAAACACAAGCGGGCGGATCTCCTAAGTGACAGGCAGGGTCAGATTGCAGGAACCTGCATAGCTGAACCTGCAATCTGTCCTTGTGTCACTCAGTCACCTCCCCCCACACACGTCAGTAAGCACCAGGCATACATTAACCCCTTGATCACCAATAAAAATTAACCCCTTACCTGCCAGTGTCATTTTTACAGTAACACTGCATATTTATAGCACTGATTGCTGTGGTAATGTCACTGGTACCCCCAAAAATGTCAGTTAGGGGTCCGATCTGTCCGCCGCAATGTTGCAGTCCCGCAAAAAAAATCGCAGATCGCCGCCATTACTCGTTAAAAAAAAAACCAAAAATGACAGAAATCTTTACTTTAGTTAGTAAACGCAATAACTTTTGCGCAAACCAATCAAAATACGCTTATTTCGATTTTTTTTACCAAACATATGTAGCAGAAAACAAATTGGCCAAAAATTTAAAAACATTTTGATTTTTACATTTTTTTGGGGGGAATTTCATATAAAAAATGTGAAAAATATTGTTATTTTTTCAAAATTTACGCTATTTTTTTGTTTATAGCGCAAAAAGTAAAAATCGCACAGGTGATCAAATACCACCAAAAGAAAGCTCTGTTTGTGGGAAAAAAGGACGTACATTTTGTTTTGTTTGGGTACGGCGTCGCAGGAACGCGCAATTGTCAGTTAAAGTCGCACAGTGCCGAATCCCAAAAAGTGGCCTGGACGTAAGACAGCAAAATCCTCCGGTGGTAAAGTGGTTAAAGTTGATAAAAATTATAGACCCTTCATTTCTTTGTAAGTGGGCAAACCAAAAAATCTGCACGGGGGGGTCAAATAATTATTTTTCCCACTGTATATATGTACAGCGGCATTGAAGTGATTTACCTCTTTTTGTCACCTCAGCTGTGGTTGCGATTCTCAGCCCTGAAAGAAGACCATCCTGGAAAGTCCTGCTGCTTGGATCTTCAGCTTCACTCAGCACAGGTTCATTCTTTTCTAGCGCAAGCATCATTTATGGTATACTAGATCTTTGTTGTCTCCTTTAGCCAGAGATCATTGAATGAAAGATAACCCTCTTGTCCACTCTCCATCCTCACCTCTCTAAGACCATGCTAATAAGCTCTTGAAATCCATATTTCGCATAGAAAGCCCTAGCAATCAAAACTCGGAGAATTATCGAGCTGGCCTTAAAAAAATACACATGTTCAGCTGAAAAACACAAACCTTTGACAATCCTAATCAGACGTGACATTCTCTTCTATGGCATATCTGTGATTCATTGTTTTCCTGTCATCTGAAGACATAATTATTGATTATATTCTAGAAATAGCGTAAACCTGCAGATAAAGTGACTTGTTCTCCACCAGTTTGTCCATACTTTTGACATAAAGCTTTAACTAGGTTTTTATTTTTCTCTTCTTCTCAGGCTGTTACAAAGTGATTAGGTCTGTCTCCTTCAGTGAATGAAAATAACCCTCCAATGGTAGCTAACCAATGTAATATAATACATGGACTTGTTGGACATCCCACTTAAAAAAACTATGGACAATAATGAAGTCTAATGAGCATTGAAAAGCAAATGCTGGTCTATACATTCAGCATTCATGTAGAAATAGCTAATTGCTTCTCTAAAAAAACGCTAAAGCATCGTACACCAAATCTCTTCTCTGCTGCCACTACTTCTTCACTCCTATTTCTGCCTGTCAGCCAGAGTTGTATAAAGTACTCAAAACCCATACTTGAGTAAAAGTACAAGTGCTCGATCAAAAAGTGACTTGAGTAGAAGTGTAAGTGCTCGATCAAAAAGTGACTTGAGTAGAAGTACTAAAGTATTCAACATTTTTTGTACTTAAGTATTGCAAGTAGTTTTTTTAAAAAATTTTGCTACTCAAGTACTGAAAGTAAAAGTACAAGTACTGTGTTATGTAGTTATTAAAGAAAGAAGTCAAAAGTTTGAACATCATATTGTTTTTTATTATTTCAAATGCAGCTTTTATTTATACATACAGTAGCATTTATTTTCGTATGCGCTGATAATACACATGTTTTGAACTTCATAAAACCTGCCATCTACTGTTCTGGCAGTGGTAATTTTTATAATAGTAACGAGTAACTATGCAGCACAAAAAAAAAGTATTGGAGTAGTAGTATTGAAATCATTGAAAAAATGTAGTGAAGTAAAAGTGGAAGTAGGAGAAAAAAATTATACTGTAGGAAAGTACAGATATCGCCTTTCGGTACTTAAGTACAGTAGTGAAGTAGTTCTACTTAGTTACTATACATCTCTGCTGTCAGCCTTTCCTTGGCTAGAAACCCGATTTGTGGGTGTTGATGTTAAGCTCAGGTAACAGCAGGAATGCCCCCCACCCCCATTCAGTAAGCACATTTTACAGTACTACCAGGATTCATGAGACCTCCAATATTCACAAGATCCCTGCTGGGTTTACCAGGATTCCTAGGACCTCCGCTATTCACAGGATCCCTGAAGGGTCTTTCAGGATTCCAAGGACCTCCAATATTCATAAAATCTCTGCTGGTTCTACCAGGATTCCTAGGGCTTCCCATATTCACAGGACCTCTGGAGGGTCTGCTGGGATCCCTAGGGCCTCCAATGTTCACAAAATTCCTGCCGGGTCTATCAGGATTCCTAGGCCCTCCAATATTCACAGGATCCCTGCTGGGTGTACCAGGATTCCTAGGACTTTCCATATTCATAGGATATCTGCTAGGTCTACCAGGATTTCTAAGACTTCCCATATTCCCAGGATTCCAAGAGGGTCTACCAGGATTCATAGGACCTCTAATATTCACAGGATCCCTGCTGGGTCTACCAGGATTCCTAGGACCTCCGCTATTCACAGGATCCCTGAAGGGTCTATCAGGATTCCAAGGAACTCCGATATTCACTGAAACTCTGCTGGCTCTACCAGAATTCCTAGGGCTTCCCATATTCACAGGACCCCGGGAGTTGACGAGGATCCCTTGAGCCTCCAACATTCCCGAAATCCCTGCCGGGTTTATCAGGATTCCTAGGACCTCCAGCATTCACAGGATCCCTGCTGGGTCTATCAGGATTCCTAGGACATCCCATATTCACAGAATCCCTGCTAGGTCTACCAGGATTCCTAGGACTTACCATATTCACAGGATTCCTGGAGGGTCTACAAGGATTCATAGGACCTCCAATATTCACAGGATCCCTGCCAGGTCTATCAGGATTCATCGGACTGCCAATATTCACAGGATCCCTGGAGGGTCTACCAGGATTCCTAGGACTTCCCATATTCACAGGATCCCTGGAGGGTCTACTAGGATTCATAGGAATTTCAGTTTTCACAGGAACCCTCCCAGGTCTACCATAATTCCTAGGGCCTCCAATATTTACAAGATCCCTGCTGGGTTTTCCAGGTTTCCTACCACTTTCAATATTCACAGATTCCCTGCCAGGTTTTTCAGGATTCTTAGGACCTCCACCACCTCTAGGTTTCTAAAGTTCCCAAGAAACAAAGCTGGGTATGTCCTCTGACCAAAAGGGTATTTAAGCACCAGCCTTTGATGTGGCTGTGACTTATCACCAGCTTTACAAGCACTTCTCTGTTTGTTGCCTGTTTGTTTCCTGTCCAGATTGACCTAACTGTTCTCTCGTCTGCCTTGACCCCTGAATGGACCTGACTACTCTCTCATCTGCCTTATCTCCTGCTTGGACCCGACTACTCTCTATGCTGCCGCCTGCCTTAACCCCTGCCTGGACCTGACTACTCTTTCGCCTGTCACCCGCTTGACCCTGCCAGGTCTTGACTACTTCCTTGCCTGCCAAGACCTCTCCCATCTTCTGGATATAAACTGAGGGGTGAAAGTGTGAGAGGAGCTTTTTAACTGCCTGTTTGATTGTGTTTCTTATGGATTAAAGAGAAACTTCTCTGCCCCTTACACCTTTTTTGTTTCCCTCCTACCTTGACCACTAGGTTGTCCTCAAAAATCCTACATGCCCAGCGAATCCACGTTGTCTGGTCTATCCTGTCACCACACACCAGGTCCTGTGGGGCCATCTTCTCTTTTTACATTGTCTGGGGCCAGCTGTCCCCAGGATTCTTATAGTGGGGCCCCTGACATTAGGCAGCTGCACATGCCCAGTGTTCCAAAGATTACCCCAAAGCCCGTTGGAATGTGTGACATGAGTATTCCATGAGGCTTAGGTAGGGGGTCATTCTTTCCTAGGCGAGAGAGCCAGAAGCATGCCAATTCCCAATTGTGTAACTGAAGGACAAGGAGGGAAATTATAAAAAAGGATTAAAGAGGGTGAAGGTCTGCTTTAAATCTGAATTCCTGGTATGGATTTTCAGTTTGGACCAACGTAAGGCTAGGTTTACGTGCTAAACTACATTTTTGTTTACCATTCCCTTAAGCTGTGACAGTGGACGAACTGTTTGAACGACGCACTGTGAACCTCCAGGCTTGCAGCAGGTTAGCCGCTCTGCACCGGACCCAGAAGACAGCAGCCTTCCCTTTAGGTTACTATGCAGCAGGACAGCCACAATCACTGTAGTAGCTGCAGCAGCTTGGCACAGGACCCAGAAGACAGCCACGATCACTGTAGTAGCTGCAGCAGCTTGGCACAGGACCCAGAAGACAGCCACGATCACTGTAGTAGCTGCAGCTGCTCGGCACAGGACCCAGAAGACAGCCACGATCACTGTAGTAGCTGCAGCAGCTTGGCACAGGACCCATAAGACAGCAACAATCACTGTAGTAGTGGCAGCCGCTTGGCAAAGGACCTTGAAGAAAGCCACGATCACTGTAGTAGCTGCAGCTGCTCGGCACAGGACCCAGAAGACAGCCAAGGTCACTGTAGTTGCCAGGGGCATAACTACAGGGTTTGCAGGGGTTGCAATTGCAACTGGGCCCCATGCTCCGGGGGGGGGGGGGGAGGCTGTGCGGCTCCCCTGTACACCTGGATAGGAGGGGCGGCGGGGGGCAGCATGTAGAGAAATCACTGTCCTCCTTTTTCCTGCTGTAGCTGCAGGAGGAAAATGGAGGAGATTGGTTCCTCTGTATGCTGCCCCCGCCACTCCTCCTATCCAGTTCACTTGTGTTCTGCTGTCTCTGGGCCCCTGTGTGCTCCCCTGGTCCCCCCCAAACTACTGTGCTGCCCCCACCCCACCCCACTGGGCTCCCTCCCCTCTCCTGCAGGGGATGTGTCACAATAGAGAACCAGGAAGGGGTCGGTAAATATGTAATTTACCAGTTCCTTCCTTTTCTGAATGGACAGAGTCATAGTCAGTGACATTTTAAAAAAATAAAATAAAATGATAAAAAATAATACAATTAAAATACCAAAAAATAAAAACCACTGACACCAGTGGGTGAACTTCCAGGATCGCAAAGGTCACACTTGAGACCGGGCCCTGGCATTCCACCACCGTGGGGAGGCCCCAAGATGGCAGGAAGGGGGCCCACTGCAGAACTTGTGAAAGGGTCCCACTGCGGGACCATAATAAAGGGCCCCCCGCAATGAGAGTAAAGGGCCCCAGGATCAGTGGGAAGAGCCCCAGGCTTGAAGTGAAGGGCCCCAGCCCGGGGTCCGTGGGGCCCTTCATGGTTTCTTGCACTGGGGCCCTGAAGGTTCTAGTTACGCCTCTGGTAGTAGCTGCAGATGCTTTGCACAGGCCCAATAAAACAGCCACGATCACTGTAGTAGCGGCAGCTGCTCAGTACAGAACCATAAAAACAGCCATAATCATTGTAGTAACTGCAGCCTCTCGGCACAGGACCCAGAAGACAGCCAAGATCACTGCTGTAGCTGGAGCCATTTGGCACAGGACACAGAAGACAGCCACAATCACTGTAGTAGCTGCAGCCACATAGCAGACGGTACATGAACCAGAAGGCAGCCACTATCATTGTAGTAGCTGCAGCTGCTCGGCACAGGACCCAGAAGACAGCCAAGATCACTGCTGTAGCTGCAGCCATTTGGCACAGGACCCAGTAGACAGCCACGATCACTGTAGTAGCTGCAGCCACTCAGCAGTCAGCACAGGAACCAGATCATTGTAGTCACAGCCACAAATACTGTAGAACTGGCGACTACTACAGTGATTCTTTGCTTCTGCAGCACCCCCATAGGTATGGAATATATATACTTGCATTGGTCCAAGCAATGTAATTATGCAAAAAAAATAAATAAATACCTGGAATAAGCTTTAAGGAGCCAATCATCTCTTTGGTAGTTGCCCCAGAATATTCCCGAAAAAGCTATTTCATGTAAACTGATCGTAAGTATGTTTTTTTTCCCCGGGAATTTTACTTTAAATCCAAGCAGCCCGAGTAACAGATATAGACTGTGATTCTTTCTGCAGGATACAGAGAATGTAACTTAAAGGCAAGGAAGTCGAAAAGTCCTTTGTATGTATATCATACCCAGAGTTCTAGCTTAATATTCCAGACTGGACAGGAATGGACCATTATTATGATTTACTGAAAGGTGAGCGGAAACAATTCTTCCAGAATGGGAGATTTTATTGAAAGGTGCTGCCCGTGGCTGTGCCCGGAATACACAATCAGGGTGAGAACAGCAGCCAGATCCTTATCACCGGGATTTCTTGCGGCATAAATATGACCATCATGGCCCATGACCTGGACTGTGATTGGGGGGCAGGCATGGCTGCAAGCTTATCATTGGCAGATCTTTAATTTATTAACTACTTCGGATCTCACACCTGTTCTCCCCCTATGGACCAGAGCAATGTTCAAATTTCTGCATTTGAAGCAACGTAATATATACAGTGTCTCACAAAAGTGAGTACACCCCTCATGATGTTTTTGTAAATATTTTATTACATCTTTTCATGTGACAACACTGAAGAAATTACACTTTGCTACAATGTAAAGTAGTGAGTGTACACCTTGTATAACAGTGTAAATTTGCTGTCCCCTCAAAAAAACTCAACACACAGCCATTAATGTCTAAACCGCTGGCAACAAAAGTGAGTACACCCCTAAGTGAAAATGACCAAATTTGGCCCAATTACCCATTTTCCCTCCCCAGTGTCTTGTGACTCGTTAGTGTTACAAGGTCTCAGTTGTGAATGGGGAGCAGATGTGTTAAATTTGGTGTTATCGCTCTCACTCTCTCATACTGGTCACTGGAAGTTCAATGTGGCACCTCATGGCAAAGAACTCTCTGAGGATCTGAAAAAAAGAATTGTTGCTCTACATAAAGATGGCCTAGGCTATAAAAAGATTGCCAAGACCCTGAAACTGAGCTGCAGCACGGTGGCCAAGACCATACTGCAGTTTAACAGGACAGGTTCCACTCAGAACAGGCCTCGCTATGGTCGACCAAAGAAGTTGAGTGCTCAGCCTCATATCCAGAGGTTGTCTTTGGGAAATAGACGTATGAGTACTGCCAGCATTGCTGCAGAGGTTGAAGGGGTGGAGGGTGAGCCTGTCAGTTCTCAGATCATACGCCGCACACTGCATCAATTTGGTCTGCATGGCTGTCATCCCAGAAGGAAGCCTCTTCTAAAGATGAGGCACAAGAAAGCCGCAAACAGTTTGCTGAAGACAATCAGACTAAAGACATGGATTACCATGTCCTGTGGTCTGATAAGACCAAGATAAACTTATTTGGTTCAGATGGTGTCAAGCGTGTGTGGCGGCAACCAGGTGAGGAGTACAAAGACAAGTGTGTCTTGCCTACAGTCAAGCATGGTGGTGAGAGCGCAGGGCAGTATTCCAACATAACGACCCCAAACACACCTCCATGACGACCACTGTCTTGCTAAAGAAGCTGAGGGTAAAGGTGATGGACAGGCCAAGCATATCTCCAGACCTAAACCCTATTGTGCATCTGTGGGGCATTCTCAAACGGAAGGTGTCTAACATCCACCAGCTCCGTGATGTCATCATGGAGGAGAGGAAGGGGACTCCAGTGACATCTTGTGAAGCTCTGGTGAACTCCATGCCCAAGAGGATTAAGGCGGTGCTGGAAAATAATGGTGGCCACATAAAATATTGACACTTTTGGCCCAATTTGGACATTTTCACTTAGGGGTGTACTCACTTTTGTTGCCAGCAATTTAGACATTAATGGCTGTGTGTCCAGTTATTTTGAGGGGACAACAAATTTACACTGTTATACAAGCTGTACACTCACTACTTTACATTGTAGCAAAGTGTCATTTCTTCAGTGTTGTCAGTGTTGAGTTATTTTGAGGGGACAAATACGGACGTGATTGTTGCGAGTCACTCAACACACATTTTGCCTCGATTGATGCACGACTCGCAACCTCAAGATAAACAAATCCTCAAGAAAAGGAAACTCGTCGCACACTGGTGACGTCATCTGGCCATGCCGCTGGACCAGCAGGAAGCAGTTTGCATTGCGCCACCGTGACAGATGACTGCATTTACCGGATGATCCTTTCTGACTGATCCTTTACTCATCACGCTCATCTTTAACAACTCTATGTGAGTTACTTATTGCTTTACCACGTATTAAAGTTTACCAACTTCACTTAAAGGAGCCTCATAGGACAGTCAGGGAAGAATGAAAACTCCTCCTACAAGCTTTGACAAGGCACTGATAGAAGTCACAAGACTGCTATATACTGCTGATGAGAAAAGGTATTTAGCAGTTTATATTTACTAAAATAATTGCATTTCAATGCTCTGTGTGCTGTGGGAGACCAGATATAGTGAATACAGAGTCCTGGGTTTAGTAACACTTTAGATATCTTACTATATAAAGTACAAGTGTCTCTGCATCCAGTCCCTGTGTCCGTGGGATTACGCTACTGCGCATGTGCCCCACGGACAGCCGTTGGGACTTGGAGCGCAGAGACTTCGGGTGGCCGGGCGAAAATGTTGAAGCGGCGGGTGTGCGTGGGCACGCGGCGGGTGCACGCTCGCACGCGAAAGCCGCTCGGTCAGCTGGCTACGTCATGCGGCTCCCGCATTGTTAGAAAAAAAAAAAGAGATAAGCGAGAGCCGCTCAGTCAGCTCTGCGCATAATGTTTGACCACATATGTTCTAGCGCCCGTTAATTTAATGGGCTTAATGTCTAGTTTAGAAATAATTAGATAAATTTGAAGTAAAAAAAAAAAAGTGAGCACTGCAATGCTTTCTAACAATGCATTTTTTTTTTGTGTGGCAGTGCACACGCATTATGTGCAATGCATTGCCATGCGTTGCGGCGTGAAGAAGCCCTTGGAAATCAGGCAGAGGAAGTGACCTCCATTGCAGAGAATGATGAATTCAGAGGCCATCGTAGATTGTCAGAGTATCATTGTGATTCAGCTCTGCGGGAGATCCCGGCATCACAGAAGGCTCGGGTCAGATATGACTATAAACGCTCACCATACAACATCTACACAGTCCTGGATGCCACCCAGACACAATGATGTCACTGTAATCCCAACACAAAGGGCCACCACTTCCCTCTGCCCTCTACTCAGCTGGACAAGCAGCCTGGGAAGCTCACAAAGTCTCCCTCTTCCTTTATCGGGGAAGATGCGCTCTCTGTGAAGTCAGGCCAAGCTCCCTCCCTCCACTCCTTTCTAGCCGAGATCGGTGGAGAAGGCGCTTGGAGCCTCAATAGAGCCTTTTATCTGGATGCTAAAACACATATCTTCTCTCCTGATCAAAGATCGGGTTGTTAAAACCAGAAAATATACAAACTTTTTTTTTTTTTTTTTTTTAAATAAACTACTGGTGTTTTATAACCTCTTAGCCAACGGAGAACAAAAATTGCCAGCATGTCCTCCAAGCCAAATAAAAAAAAACTATTTTCATTAAACTGGAAAAATAGACTTTAAGTATTTAATGTTTGTCCACTCCAGCCAGAGCAATTTTTACATTTTTTCAAAATAAACAAAAAAACCCGTCATATTTCAAACTGGTACCAAACAGCAGGGCTGCTTATAGGGGGGGACCACCAGCCCTCATGTAGGGGGCCCGAGCACACAGGGGGCCCCACACAGAGAGGGGGATTAGTGATGGACAACAAATAAAGAAATCTTCCTCCAGCACCTGAATCTGATCTGTCCCTCTCCCTGCTATCAGCTTTTATCTGTTGAGAAAGAGACAGTTGTCCCTCACTAATCCCCCTCCCTTGTGTGCCCCCCTCCCAGCACTTATCTCTGCTCAGGACTTTATTTGTAACTTTGTTTCTCTCTCTCTGTCTCTCTGATCACTGAGCTCCAACTGCCCAGCCTGTAGATTTTTCTCATCTCATCTTTTTTATTTAACATAGTTTTTTTTTTTTTTAGATTTAGCAGGAATTATGCGAGTTATGTTATATTTGTGTCTGATAATAGTGATTTTGTTGTAATTTTAGCTAAATATATCTTTAATATTTTCTCGGGGGGCCCTGCCAGGTAGTCTGTATGGGGCCCCGCGATTTCTAACAGCAGCCCTGCCAAACAGCATAACGTTTTTTATTATTAGTGGTCTTATGGGGATGTAGGTATGAGGATTTAATGTTGTAGGATGTGGATCCATACAAGGGTAACTCCATTTTCGTAGGAAAAAAATAACAAATAAAAAAAAAATTAAAATAAATGCAGTGTATACCAGGGGTCTCCAAACTGCAACCCTTTGCTTGCCTTTTTCTGGCTCTTGGGGCACTGTTCCTTCTACTGACACCAACAATGAGCATATATTTCTTGGGCTCCCATTGGCCACAATGCAGCCATCCTAAAGTCTGAAAAATTGGCCTTTTGTTTAGAAAGTTTGGAGGCCCCTGGTGTATACCATGGCTCACAAAATAAATGTGTATATGCGCAGTCATGTTGGAACAGGAAGAGGTCATCCCCAAACCGTTCCCACAAAGTTGGGAGCATGAAATTGTCCAAAATTTCTTGGTATGCTAACACCTTAAGAGTTCCCTTCACTGGAACAAAGGGGCCAAGCCAAACCCCTGAAAAACAACCCCACATCATAATCCCCCCTCCACCAAATGATTTGGACCAGTGCACAAAGCAAGGTCCATAAAGACATGGATGAGCGAGTTTGGGGTGAAAGAGCTTGACTGACCTGCACAGAGTCCTGACCTCAACCCAAGAACACCTTTTGGATGAATTAGAGAGGAGACTGTTGGCAGTAAAGCAGGAATGATGGCCAGGCAGGGCCGTCTTTAACACAGGGCAAAAGGGGCAGCTGCCCTGGGTCCAGTCATTCTTATGAGGCCCAAAGCAGCTGGCCCTTGAGCCCACACCACCTGCAAATATTTAATAAGTGGTTTTGGGAGGGCCCAAGAAAATATTTGCCCAGGGTCCAATCAATTTTAAAGAAAGCCCTGTGGCCAGGTGTCAACTAAGTGTTGGCCATATAGTTGGTGTGATGGTCAGGTGTCCACAATCTCTCAGCCATATTGTTAGGTGGATAGAACACCTCTGGGATGAATTAAAGCAGGGACTGCTAGTTAGGCCTTCTCATCCAACATCAGTGCCTGACCTCACAAATGCACTTGTGGAAAAATGGTCAAACAATCCCATAAAAAGTATATATTTCATTGTGTAATTTGTCCCACTTAAAATGACACACACATTTTTTTTTCTGGTATTAAGCATGGCAAATGAAAAAAGGGATTTTTTTTCTTTTCCTGTTAAGAATGTGTACACTGCCTGGCCAGAAAAAAAAAAAAAGTCGCTATCAATAAAAGGTCACACACTCTAATATTTAGTTGGCTTTGATTACGGCATGCATTGGCTGTGGCATTGTTTCGATAAGCTTCTGCAATGTCACAAGATTTATTTCCATCCAGTGTTGCATTAATTTTTCACCAAGATCTTGTATTGATGATGGGAGAGTCGGACCACCGAGCAAAGCCTTCTCCAGCACATCCCAAAGATTCTCAATGGGGTAAGTTCTGGACTCTGTGGTGGCCAATCCATGTGTGATAATGATGACTCATGATCCCTGAACCACTCTTTCACAATTTGAGCCCGATGAATCCTGGCCTTGTCATCTTGGAATATGCCTGTGCCATCAGGGAAGAAAGAATCCATTGATGGAATAACCTGGTCATTCAGTATATTCAGGTACTCAGCTGACCTCACTCTTTGGGCACATGCAGTAATTCTCCAATAGGAGAGTTATTGCATGCTTAGTTTAGTTAGTTGCTAAGATAATTCCAGGTGGTGACTTTTTTTTATTTGGCCAGGCAGTGTATGTTGCCAACAAAATGAATAAAATAAATGTAAAAAAAAAAAAGTAGCAGACACATAATAGATAAGGGCTTTGTGTTGACCGTCTTCTTAGCTTATTTTTTCTTCCTTTCTTTATCTATTTTCTTCTCTTTCTTACCTCTTTTTTTATCCGGCGGTAAGCAGGCGGCGCTGACGGGGCTTCATTCTAAGGTAAGTATTTCATAAGGGTCTAGTATGCGATGCACACACTAGATTATTATGCATTTGTCTTTCAGGTTTTTTTTTAGTTGGCTTTGACTAGGGCATGCATTCACTGTGGCATTGTTTCGATAAGCTTCTGAAATTGCACAAGATTTATTTTCATCCAGCGTTGCATTCATTTTTCCCCAAGATCTTGTATGGATGATGGGCAGTGTTGGGGTAGTTACTCAAAAAATGTAACTAGTTTCTTCTGTAAATTGTAATGAGATTACTTTACTAGTTACTGCATTTGAAAAGTAACTTCACTACTTATTACTTTACTTTCCTCTTTCTTAATTGACCGTGTAGAAGAAGATACATGAAACCCTTTCTGCATAGAGTTTATTGTATAAACACAGGCTTTGGGAAACATGAGAACAAAACCTGAAAAAACAGAATAAAATATAAAGTGCAACAAAAAGTCATAAACTTCATCCCTCTCTATTCTTCGAAATAACGATTGTATCGCACGGCTTGGGTAACACAGGAAAGCGCGTTCCTATAGCCTAGTAAAGTAGTGTAGTTACCTCCTATAGCCTAGTAAAGTAGTGTAGTTACCTCCTATAGCCTAGTAAAGTAGTGTAGTTACCAATATTAGTATTGTAACTAGTTACATTACTTCGTTACCAAAAAAAGTAATGTAGTTACTGTAATCCGTTACTTTGTAACTCGTTACCCCCAACACTGATGATGGGAGAGTCGGGCCACTGCACAAAGCCTTCTCCAGCACATCCCAAAGATTCTCAATGGGGTAAGTTCTGGACTCTGTGGTGGCCAATCCATGTGTGACAATGATGTCTCATTCTCCCTGAACCACTCTTTCACAATTTCAGCCCGATGAATCCTGGCATTGTCATCTTGGAATATGCCCGTGCCATCATGGAAGAAAAAATCCATTGATGGAATAACCTGGTCATTCAGTATATTCCGGTGGTCAGCTGACCTCATGACACCTGTAGTATAGATACCAGCCAGCACTACCCAACCTGCTAGGCCATCCCCTCCAAACCCCACTTATACTATAAAAGACACCACAACTTTTTGGAGTAAAATGGCCATCGCAGCCTTTTATTACAAAATACAATTTTGAATAAATAACATAACATTCTTATAACAGAAACTGAAAAATGAAACTTGGTGGTCTTTGAGGGCAACAACACAGCAACTATTCACTGTGAAAACCTTTTCTTCCACTTCGGCCCCCAGCCGCAACACACCGGCTGGGAGACCACCTCATTATTCACAGTGACCTCCATTTTACATATTCCGAGTTAACTCCTCGTTAACAGGAATGTACCCAGGAACCCCATACCACCGATGGGTCCCGACCATTCTTAATCAAGAATTCTCTCCTCCGCCAAAGACCCACCACTGCCAGGCTGCCATGACAACCACAATAGCAAGACATAACCACAGGGTGGGCGGGTGGGAAGCTTCCTCTTTCGTGTCTGCTCCCGACTTGCCTCTTCACCCCCCTAACCTTCTCCTGAACTCCCGGTGACCCCTCCCCAGCCACAGGTACCTGCCCTATAAGACTGGCCCCCCACTCACACTGCCAAAAACTGATAACCCTTTCCTGTCTCCCTATACACACTTGTCATGACGCCCCTCCGCTTATTTTTTTTTTTTGCTCTGGGACTCATTTTCTTTGGGCACATGCAGTAACTATCCAAAGAAGAGTTACTGCATGCTTTGTTTAGTTAGTTGCTTAGTTAATTCCAGGTAGCAACTTTTTTTTTTGGCCAGGCAGTGTATAATACAGTATATACACTATATTGTCAAAAAGTATTGGTACGCCTGCCTTTACACACACACATGAACTTCAATGGCATCCCAGTCTTAGTCTGTAGGGTTCAAAATTGAGTTGGCCCACCCTTTGCAGCTATAACAGCTTCAACTGGGAAGGCTGTCCACAAGGTTTAGGAGTGTGTCTCAGGTGTGGCCAGGCAGTGTATATACAGTACATACACTATATTGTCAAAAAGTATTGGGACGCCTGCCTTTACACGCACATGAACTTCAATGGCATCCCATTCTTAGTCCGTAGGGTTCAATATTGAGTTGGCCCACCCTTTGCAGCTATAACAGCTTCAACTGAGAAGGCCGTCCACAAGGTTTAGGAGTGTGTCTCAGGTGTTGCCAACAAAATGAATAAAATAAATGTAAAAAAAAAAGTAGCAGACACATAATAGCTAAGGGCTTTGTGTTGACCGTCTTCTTAGCTTATTTTTTCTTCCTTTCTTTATCTATTTTCTTCTCTTTCTTACCTCTTTTTTTCAGCAGTGAGCGGGCGGCGCTGCCGGGGCTTCGTTCTAAGGTAAGTGTTTCATAATGATCTAGAATGCGATGCCCACTAGATCATTATGCATTTGTCTTTCGTTTTTTTTTAATTTTTTTATTGAAGTTTACAACCTCTTTAAAGTAACGCAGTGTCGTATCGCTAAAAAATGGCCTGGTCAAAGTGGTTAATGCTGGTAGCCCTTTTTCGTTTTTTACCCGCACTTGTTTTCGGTTGGCCAATCACTCTCATTTTTCCAGCTGTCACAGCACTGTGCAGCCACTAATTCAGTTGTGCAATTTTAATGTATTTCCAGGAAATCTTATTTCAATATATTTAGAGGCACTTATTTTGTCCTTAGACAGTCACCGAGTAAGATATGCAAACAGCGGACCATGATAAAGCAGTCATTCAACAGTATCTGAAATGTCATTTGTTTTACTGAGCTTTGCATATTTAATTGCCTTAGTAAATGACTTATCGCAAAGCAAATAGTAAATCATCCTTAGAACTTCATTACATCAGTGCGTGCGTATCCACGCCAAACCTCACATTGTTTTCCCATTGTAATGGCTTCTGTGTCAGTGGCTGCGGTAATATACTGAGCACATCTCTTCCCGGAGAGGATCAGACTGATCTGCAGGCTCAGATGGAGCAGATATACTGTGCAATCCATTGTATGAGGATCCCCCTTCAAATGATTGAGTTTGGGGTTCTGTTGACAGGGGCGTAACTACAGGGTTGCATTTGCAATTGGCCCCATGCTCCAGGGGCCCTATGCAGCTCCCCTGTACACCTGGATAGGAGGGGCGGTGGGGGCAGCATATAGAGAAAACACTGTCCTCCTTTTTCCTCCTGTAGCTGCAGGATGAAAATGGAGGAGATTGGTTCCTCTGTATGCTGCCCCCGCCACCCCTCCTATCCAGTTCACTTGTGTTCTGCTCTCTCTGGGCCCCTGTGTGCTCCCCTGCCCCCCCCCCCCCACTGTGCTCCCTCCCCTCTCCTGCCGGCTGCTGCAGGGGATGTCACAATAGAGAACCAGGAAGGGGTCGGTAAATATGTAATTTACCAGCTCCTTCCTTTTCTGAATGGACAGAGTCAAAGTCAGTGACATTTTATATTTATTTATAAAAAATAATACAATTAAAGTACCAAAAAAAAAAAAAAACTACTGACACCAGTGGGTGAACTTTCAGGATCCCAAAGGTCACACTTACGACCGGGCCCTGGCATTCCACCACCGTGGGGAGTGCCCAAGATGGCAGGAAGGGGGCCCACGGCAGAACTTGTGAAAGGGTCCCGCTGCGGGACCGTAATAAAGGGCCCCGCAACGAGAGTAAAGGGCCCTAGGATGAGTGGGAAGAGCCCCAGGCTTGAAGGGAAGGGCACCGGCCAGGGGTTCAGGGGGCCCTTCATGGTTTCTTGCACCGGGGCCCTGAAGGTTCTAGTAACACCTCTGGCTGTTGAGATTACTGCTGTAGCACTGGCATTTTCAGTAGCATAAATGAAAAACTAAATACAATAAAAGCAATACATTGTTACATTGTATTTATTCAGTGACACTTGCAGATTATCTGCAGACTATGAAAAAAAAATTGATTGGTTTGCGTAAAAGTTACAGTGTTTACTCTACAACCTATGGGATATACAGTATCCCACAAAAGTGAGTACACCCCTCACATTTTTGTAAATATTTCATTCTATCTTTTCATGTGACAACACTGAAGAAATGACACTTTGCTACAATGTAAAGTAGTGAGTGTACAGCTTGTATAACAGTGTAAATTTGCTGTCCCCTAAGTTAAAATGTCCACATTGCACCCAATTAGCCATTTTTCCTCCGTGGTGTCATGTGACTCATTAGTGTTACAAGGTCTCAGGTGTGAATGGGGAGCAGGAGTGTTAAATTTGGTGTTATCGCTCTCACTCTCTCATACTGGTCACTGGAAGTTCAACATGGCACCTCATGGCAAAGAACTCTCTGAGGATCTGAAAAAAGAATTGTTGCTCTACATAAAGATGGCTTGGGCTATAAGAAGAGTGCCAAGACCCTGAAACTGAGCTGCAGCACGGTGGCCAGGACCATACAGCAGTTTAACAGGACAGGTTCCACTCAGAACAAGCCTCGCCATGGTCGACCAAAGAAGTTGAGTGAGCGTGCTCAGCGTCATATCCAGAGGTTGTCTTTGGGAAATAGACGTATGAATGCTGCCAGCATTGCTGCAGAGGTTGAAGGGGTGGGGGGGTCAGCCTGTCAGTGCTCAGACAATACGCCACACACTGCATCAAATTGGTCTGCATGGCTGTCGCTCCAGAAGGAAGCCTCTTCTAAAGATGATGCACAAGAAAGCTCGCAAACAGTTTGCTGAAGACAAGCAGAATAAGGACATGAATTACTGGAACCATGTCCTGTGGTCTGATAAGACCAAGATAAACGTATTTGGTTCAGATGATGTCAAGCGTGTGTGGCGGCAACCAGGTGAGGAGTACAAAGACAAGTGTGTCTTGCCTTCAGTTAAGCATGGTGGTGGGATTGTCATGGTCTGGGGCTGCATGAGTACTGCCGGCACTGGGGAGCTACAATTCATTGAGGGAACCATGAATGCCAACATGTACTGTGACATACTGAAGCAGAGCATGATCCCCTCCCTTTGGAGTATTCCAACATGATAACGACCCCAAACACACCTCCAAGATGACCAATGCCTTGCTAAAGAAGCTGAGGGTAAAGGTGATGGACTGGCCAAGCATGTCTCCAGACCTAAACCCTATTGAGCATCTGTGGGGCATCCTCAAATGGAAGGTGGAGGAGCGCAAGGCCTCTAACATCCACCAGCTCTGTGATGTCATCATGGAGGAGTGGAAGAGGACTCCAGTGGCAACCTGTGAAGCTCTGGTGAACTCCATGCCCAAGAGGGTTAAGGCAGTGCTGGAAAATAATGGTGGCCACACAAAATATTGACACTTTGGGCCCAATTTGGACATTGTCACTTAGGGGTGTACTCACTTTTGTTGCCAGCGGTTTAGACATTAATGGCTGTGTGTTGAGTTATTTTGAGGGGACAGCAAATTTACACCGTTATACAAGCTGTACACTCACTACTTTACATTGTAGCAAAGTGTCATTTCTTCAGTGTTGTCACATGAAAATATTTAATAAAATATTTACAAAAATGTGAGGGGTGTACTCACTTTTGTGAGATACTGTATACTGGAATTTTTATTTATTTATTTTTATACTATACTATACTAATGGCGGCGATTGGCGACTTATAGTCTGCAAAGAATGTAATAAAGTTCTAAGGATGATTTACTTTTTGCTTTGCATAAAGTGCATAAAAATTCACACTATAATTCATGTGCTAATAAATGAATATAAATTCCTCTGAATATAAATATCTAAAATAACCACTTGACCTCCGGTAGAGTTACCCCCTCGCTTCATGACCACACCATTTTTGTTTTGCTATACGGCATTGCACTATTTTAACTGACAATTGCACGGTCATGCTACGCTGTACATAAATTAAGTTTATATCATTTTTTCCCCACTAATAGAGCTTTATTTTGGTGGTATTTGATCACCACCTAATGTTTTTATTTTTTTGTGCTATAAACAAAAAAAATAATAATAATAATTTTTACTTTCTGCTATAAAACATATCCAATAATTAAAAAAAAAAATAAAATTTTATTTCTTCATAAATTTAGGCCAATATGTATTCTGTTACATATTTTTGGTTAAAAAAAATCCCAATAAGCATATATTAATTGGTTTGCGCAAAAGTTTTAGCGTCTTCAAACTATGAAATATATATTTGAATTTTTAGTATCATTATTATTATTATTATTTGTTTTTATACTTGTAATGGCGGCGATCAGCAAATTATAGCGGGACTGCGATATTGCAGCGGGCAATCTGACTCTAACTGACACTTTTTGGGAAGCAGTGACACTAATACAGTGATCAGTGCTACAAATATGCATTCTTACTGCAATAATGACACTGGCTAAGAAGGGGTTAAACATCTTGAGCGATCAAAGGGTTAAATGTGGGCCTAGCTGGTGTTATTGTGCACTATGTTTGATGTTTTCACTAAGGGATGTGATGGATTTTCTTTCCCTTGCCTTGTTTACGTAAGCAAAGCTCCGTCCAGCCTCTCTCCTCGACGATTGGCAGGTGCCGGCAGACATTAATTCGCTGGCACCCATTGATTGGCTTCTGATGTGACTAATCACAAAAGAGGTTGCATGAGCCCCCTAGGGGGGAAGTGCAGAATCACATACATGGGATTCTGCACAGAATGGCTGCCCTGTAGCAGTATATTTGATATGGGGTGGTCGAAAAGTGGTTAATTCCTATGAATATAAATATTTAACCACTTCCCAAAAAACCCGCGTACCTGTATGTTCGCTTGCAGAAGTGGTTGTAGCGGGATGATATGCAGCTAGAGGCATCAACCCGGTATCGTTCTTCAGAGCCGGCGGTTGGCTTTCAGAAGATAACAGCCAATGCGGCTCAGCAGCCGCTCAGCCATTATCCCAGCGAGTGGGAGGGGACGCCCCCCTCTCGCCGCCTTCCGCGGCTCTGCCTGGGTCTCCCGTCCCACCGGGAGACCCGTGCAAACAGCCGGCAGACAGAGTCCCGAACAAAGCCAGATTCGGCTTTGATTGGGTCTCCGATGTAGTAATCCAGAAGTGACGTCACAACGTCACTTCTGGTTTACTTGGCTGCTAACAGCGCCGATTTTAAAAACGATCAATATTCAAAAATGCAGATTTCGGCATTTTGATTA
Source organism: Pelophylax lessonae (assembly GCF_965119305.1). Lineage (NCBI taxonomy): Eukaryota > Metazoa > Chordata > Amphibia > Anura > Ranidae > Pelophylax > Pelophylax lessonae. The sequence goes on along the minus strand of NC_138777.1, from coordinate 220,145,108 downwards.
CTTTGAAGTGCAGTGGAGGGGTTTGGGGTCTTTTAGACCCCAGATCCCTCCATAAAGAGTACCTGTCATTGCCTATTACTGTCACAAGGGATGTTTACATTCCTTGTGACCGCAATAAAAGTGATTTTTTTTTTTAAACAGTGCTAAAAATAAAAATTGTAATAATATAAATATAAAAATAAAAATAAAAAATTAAAGCGCCCCCATTGCCGTGAGCTCGTGCACGAAAGAAAACATACATAGGTCGCACCCGCAAATGAAAACGGTGTTCCAAACAAACATGTGAGGTATCGCCGCAGAAGCAGAGACAGTTCCAGAGGGCGGAGCTGGTGATGCTTCATTGGGTCTAGCCATCTAAACCCTGAAAAGACAGCCAGCTCCTGATGACATACAAAGGGGAGAAAGCGGTGTACGACCTGAGCAGTTTCAGCAGATCGCAGCATGACAACACTGCATAAGCTGGGCGGGTGAGAATATTTTCTGAGAACCCTATATTATAGGATAAAGGGAACTGGGGGGGGGGGGGGTTTAAGGTTGAGTGAAGTTCCTCTTTAACCAATTAAGCCCCGGAGGATTTGGCTGCTCAATGACCAGGCCCTATTTTGTGATTCAGCACTGCGTGACTTTAACTGACAATTGCACTGTCGTGCAACGCTGTACCCAAATGAAATTGACGGCCTTTTTTTCCCACAAACAGAGCTTTCTTTTGGTGGTATTTGATCACCTGTGCGATTTTTATTTTTTGCGCTATAAACAAAAAAATAGCGACAATTTTGAAAAAATAACAATATTTTTCACTTTTTTTATATGAAATTCTCAAAAAAAATGTAAAAATCAATATTTTTAACATTTTAGGCCAATATGTTTTCTGCTACATATTTCTGGTAAAAAAAAATCACAATAAGCGTATTTTGATTGGTTTGCGCAAAAGTTATTGCGTTTACTAACTACGAGAAAGATTTATATCATTTTTATTGTTTTTTTTTTTTAACTAGTAATGGCGGCGATCTTCTATTTTTCTTGCGGGACTGCGACATTGTGGCAGACAGATCGGACCCCTGACTGACATTTTTGACACTTTTGGGGGTACCAGTGACATTACTACAGTAATCAGTGCTATAAATATGCACTGTTACTGTAAAAATGACACTGGCAGGGAAGGGTTAACTTTATTGGTGATCAAGGGGTTAAGTGTGTCCCTAGGGGCGTGATTCTAACTGTTAGGGGGCGTGGCTAGTGAAGTAATCACAGAGACATACGATCCTACATAGCAGGATCGCATAGCCTCTGTGATTACTTCAGGGAGAATTACAGACGGCTGTGCTTACATCAGCCGTCTGTCTTTCTCCCTCTCCTGAGGGAGATCGCGAGTGGCCGACGGACATCGGAGCCGCCGGTCACACGCGCTGGCTAGGCAGGGAACGATCGGGGGCGGGAGCGTTTGCCCCCTACAGGCTCGTGGGCGAGTGACGTAGGTCTACGTCACTTTGCCTGTAGGGAGCTGACTGCCGCAGTAAATAGTCGTGCGGCGGTCGGCAAGTGGTTAAGTTCCTGACAGGTTCACTGTTACAGCTGTTCAGATAGGCTAATAACATCTCAAAGAAAATACTGTTTTCAGTGAGTCAGCTGATTCATAGGGATGTATTTATAAAAATCTTCATAGCAATTCACCCAGTGAAAGTGTATGTAGTTCAAAGAAATGGGCAAAAAAAAAAAAACAATGTTATTTGGACATTTCCTGTGCTATTTGAATGTTTTTTTTTTTTTTATTGATTTGAAACTAAAAATGTTTCATTTGGTCACTAGATGGCACTATGTACCAAAGAAAATATGATATGTATCGCCATCTAGTGGCCAGATGTGGTATTTTTCATTTTAAATCAATGAAGAACATTCCAACAGCACAAGAAATAGCCTAAAACCACTTGGTTTTTGTTCCATACACATAGAACGAATGCGCAAGCACTTTCACTGGGTAAATTGATATGCAAACAATTTATAAATATACCCTATAGACTTGCATTGTGAGAAGAAACAGTAAAGCACAACAGCCATGTAGCGACACAAACCAGTAACCATAGTCTGGGTATGTATTGAGCAAATATGGCTGCCTCCATGTACAAATATAATTATAAATATACTATAATAATACTATAGCTAGAAACACACATTAATATGAAAATTCACATCCAGCCGATGTTCCCTTTTACAAATTTACCCTAAAACCACAAAAAAGTCCTTTACATTCCCTTTAAAGATCAAGATTTGAGATTCTGGGTTTCATCTACGTTGCAGGAACTTTTAGCTAAAAGGGATTTATTGTTCCTCGCTCATAATTACACCCGGCGTTAGGCAGAAATTACACATACAAGCTCTTTAGTATGCAGCAAGCTGTTCTGGAATTACAGCTTCTTTATGAGGAAAATTATGAGTTGCTAAATTATCTCTCTCAAAGACACCTACAGTATTGTCCAGTCATCAAAAACGGCAAATGAAGCAAACTAACTGCTCAATATACATGCAAGTTTTACAGCCTCTTACGATGTTCAGCAATTTGTTAGCCACTAATGCTCGCAAAAGGTTAGTAGTCAAATCTTTCTGTTCCCTTTGGATGCATTTGGGGGGGATCAACATTGTTGCCATTATCCCCGCAAAACGCCGGGAGGAGGAGGTGCTGCCTGCCGAGGTGAGTTCGGGGAGGGACATTCGGCAACGGGGCTGTTGGGGCTTCATTTTCCATTGTGTTACTTTTCTTTGGTTTTTTTACCCTAGTTTATATAAATCAGCCCAATATTTTCCCCATACTTCACTCTTGGTCAATGGCTTTCTCCTTGTTTCCATGTCACTTCTTTCAGTCTATTTTCATTCATCCTGTTCTCTTTCCCTTCCCTTACTCCCCCCCCCCTCCCCCCACTTACATTCCCTCTCTCTTACAATTCTCTCTTGCTTTTTTATTTTTTTTACTCCCCCCTCTGTGTCTTCCTCTCTTGCTCCCTCTCACCAGCATTCTTTTCCCTTCCGTCTTTGAATTCAATTATTTCCAGCTCTCTCATTCTTTTTCTTCTCTCTTTTCTCATTCCCCTTCTTTACCTTCTCTCCCTTCCCCTCCTCCTCCCCCTCTTCCTCCCTCTCCCCCTCCCTCTCCCCCTCCCCCCCCTCTCTCTCTCTCTCCCTTCCTCTCTAACTCTCTCTCTCTCTTTCTCTCCCTCTCCCTTCCCCTCCCTATCCCCCTTCCTCCCCCTCTCCCTCTCAATCTTTCTCTCTCCCTCCCTCTCTCTCTCTCTCTCTCTCTCCCTCCCTCCCTCCCTCCCTCCCTCTCTCTCTCCCTCCCTCCCTCCCTCTCTCTCTCCCTCTCTCTCTCTCCCTCTCTCTCTCTCCATATCCCTCTCTCTCTCTCTCCCTCCCTCTCTCTCCCCGTTATTTCTTTCTCTCTTTCTGCCTCCCTCTCACTTCCCATCATTCTCTTTTCATTACTCTCTCTTTATCTCTATCTTCCTTCCCATCTCTCCTTTAAAGGAGTTGTAAAGTGAGAAGTTTTTTTTTTATCTTAATGCATTCATGCATTAAGATAAAAACCTTCTGGGTATAGCAGCCCCTCTTCTTCAGAGGGCTCTGAAGAAGAGGCCCGCCTTGAAATGCATTAGCAATCATTTATCGAAGACATTGCATCTGTTTTACCATGACATTGATGGTTCCAGATGTATGGATTTGCTGTGCAGTGGAATAACTTCCTTACAGGATGTCTCCAACTTACAAGCTGACCTCGATGCACTGTTTCATTGGTCAACTATGTGGCAAATGAGGTTTAATGTTGATAAATGTAAGGTTATGCACTTGGGGGCTAAGAATATGCATGCATCATACATACTAGGTGAAGTAGAACTGGGGGAATCCATAGCGGAGGAGGATCTGGGTGTTCTGGTAGATCATAAGCTTAATAATAGCATGCAATGCCAAGCTGCAGTTTCCAAAGCAAGCAAAGTCCTTTCTTGTATTAGTAATATACTCCAGAGAGAGTAATATAATTTTGCCCCTGTACAAATCATTAGAAAGACCTCATCTGGAATATGCAGTTCAGTTTTGGGCACCCATTCTCAAAAAGGATATCAGGGAACTGGAGAAAGTGCAGAGAAGGGCAACCAAACTGATAAGAGGCATGGAGGAACTCAGCTATGAGGAAAGATTAGAGGAACGGAATTTATTCTCTCTTGAGAAGAGGAGATTAACGGGGGATATGATCAACATGTATAAATACATAAGGGGTCCATATAGTGAACTTGGTGTTGAGTTATTCACTTTAAGGTCCTCACAGAGGACAAGGGGGCACTCTTTACATCTAGAGGAAAACAGATTCCATCTCCAAATACGGAAAGGTTTCTTAAGAGCTGTGAAAATATGGAATAGACTCCCTCCAGAGGTGGTTCTTGCCAGCTCACTGGATTGCTTTAAAAAAGGCCTGGATTCTTTCCTAGGTGTACATAATATAAATGGGTACTAATATTTATAGGTAAAGTTGATCCAGGGAATATCTGATTGCCTCTCGGGGGATCAGGAAAGAATTTTTTTCCCAGGCTGTAGCGAATTGGATCATGCTTTGCTGGGGTTTTTTCACCTTCCTATGGATCAACTGCGGGTATAGGATTGTGTATATGGGATTGTATGGTTGGGTTTTCATTACTGTTTTTTGTTTTTTATTGGTTGAGCCAGATGGACTTTTATCAACCTTACTATGAAACTATGAGTATAACTCCTTTTATTTAATAAAGCTTATTATTTCGGATAATGCGCTAGGCTGGTGCGCCCTTTGTTTGTTTTTTGATTTAGTGTCTACAGACATCCTCACTCTTAAAGGGCAGCAAGGCTGTGGAAATCCGGAAAACCAAGTACGAGTTCCGTAGAGCAACACCATTTTAATAGGTTGGTTGGGGGGCCCTGTCTCTGGGTGCAGGAGAGAGGTGCCTTGCATCAAAATTTGTTTTGGGGCCCTCCTAATACGTACCTGAGCCCCATCTCTCTCCAGCGATGTCCACGAGTCCCTCGGCCTTGCGGGACTCTCCCTCCTGTTTGGCTGGGACACACCTGTGGCACCAATGGCTCCTGTGGCTGTCAATCATGTCAGTTAGCCAATCAAGAGAGAGGGGGACGGGGCCAAACAGCAGCTTCGTGTCTGAATGGACACACAGAGCTGCAGCTCGGCTCAAGTGCCCCCATAGCAAGCTGCTTTCTGTGGGGGCACTTGACGGGAGGGAGGGGCCAGGAGCACTGAAGAGGAGAGGAGGATCCAGGCTCCTCTGTGCAAGCCCAGCTGCACAGAGGAGGTAAGTATAACATGTTTGTTATTAAAAAAAAAAAAAGAAACTATACAATCAGTTTAATCCCTCTCTATCTCCCTCTCCTCCCCCTTTCCCTTTCTTTCTGTATCTTCTTCTTTCCCCCTCTCCTTCTCTCTCTCTCGTCATCTCCCCCTTCTCTCTTTCTCTCTCCCCTCCTGTGTCTCTCTTTTTCCTGTCTACCTTCTGCCCCCCTTTCTCTCTTTCTCTTCCATCCCTCACCCTCCTTTCCCCCACCTCTCTGTCTCTCTCCCCCCCCCTCCTTTCTCCCTTTCTCTCCCAAACATCGCACAAATGTGAACAAGTTGTGGGGAGGCAAATCCCTTCAGAGAGGAACCCCTAAAATCTTCCCCAAGCCCTCTGTGGAAATAAAAAGGTAAATGTAACAAAAAATATGCAAATCCCCACCAAACTAATGCATTCAGACTCCAAAGTCTATCTTCCACCTCCCACTATGTGATTTAGGGTGGAGATCCACAAAATACTTAAAACTTACCTAAAAGACAAGCCTCAGGTGAGACTGATTGTCGTCAAATGGCTACTGCATAGATACCTCTTAGGTCACTCTATCCCCTTATTCAGAAGGCCATTCTAGTCTATTTGAGGGGTCTTCCCCAAACTTGCCTCAGGGTTGAGAGAGCACTGTTGTTGCCAATGAGGGCTTTAAAAAGATTTTGGGGGTTCCTCTCCGGAGGAATCTGCTTTCCCACAACTTTCTCTCATGGAATGTTTGGTGCTTGATCTGTGCTACCTTTTCCTGGCTTTTCATGATCCTCACAGAGCAATTATTCAGATATTCTACTGAACGCCCCTCTCCCGAAGAAGCACTTCTGCAAAACGGGTTGATAACACAAATGGCTAATCAGCCAATGGCAGCAACTCAGTGCATTTAGGCATCTAAACATAGTTACATAGTTAGTGAGGTTGAAAAAAGACATCAGTCCATCCAGTTCAACCTATGATGTGGGCGTGTGTTTACTGTTAACCGTACATTGTATACCCCTGTATGTTGTACATTGTATACCCCTGTATGTTGTGGTCTCTAAGGTGCCCATCTAATAGTTTTTTGAAACTATCAATGCTTCCTGCTGATATGACTGCTTGTGGAAGAGAATTCCACATCCTTACCGCTCTTACAGTGAAGAACCCCTTACGCATTTTAAGGTTAAACCGCCTTTCCTCTAGTTTTAGTGAGTGGCCACGTGTCTTATTGTATTCCCTTTCTCTGAATAGTTTGTTCCTTATGCTAGGGTCGCCAGTACAGTATTTGTACATTGATATCATATCCCCCCTCAATCGTCTCTTCTCCAGAGAGAATAGGTTCAGTGCTTGTAGTCTTTCCTCATAGCTGATGTCCTCCATTCCCCTAATTATTTTTGTTGCCCTTCTCTGGACTTTCTCCAGTTCCAGCACATCCTTCCTGAGGACCGGTGCCCAGAACTGGACAGAATACTCCAGATGTGGCCGGACCAGAGTCTTGTAGAGAGGGAGAATAATCTCTTTATTTCTGGAGTGAATCCCCTTTTTTATACATCCCAGCATTCTGTTGGCTTTGCTTGCAGCGGCTTGGCATTGCATGCCACTGCCAAGCCTGTTGTCTACCAGTACCCCCAAGTCTTTTTCCATCCTAGACTTACCCAGAGGTTCCCCCCCCCAAATTTGATATTCTGTATCATTATTGTACTGTACAAACATATGAGAAAATCGAATGTTCAATGCTGTTATATATACTTTTCAATACCAACAGAAAATCATCCAGAGTAACCCTGATGAAGAGGCTGTGACCTCGAAACGTGTCGGGCATTTACTTTGGATTGGATGGTTGAGTTTGATACTTGGCACATGTACCTATGCTTGCTCATGCTTTTAATGTGGATACAATCTTTTGTATACTGTGTATGTTAATAAAATTATAGTATTTTAACATATTTTTGTCAACAAAATTTTGTTGTGCCTTAAAAGTCCCACCCTAGGGGAAACTACAAATTTTTGGTTTACTTATCACAATAGGAAATTATTTATACTGCAATATAAGAATACAGATATATACAGTACAAAAAACAAACACAAAAAACAGGTACACAGTTTGCCTTGGAATCCATTAAGGCTCATATTCTGACTAAGCAAAGCATGTCTGACTTATGTTTAAACCCAAATTTCTAAAGTTATGAATTGAAAATTACAAGACATTTTATGCTGCCAATAAATAAGCTGTTAAGAGTGTTACTGAGTCCATAAAATGTGAAGTTTGTTGAGGGAACGGTTTATACTAAATAAACCATTCATTGTAGCTTCTGTTTTGGTACAAGCTTCCTTTCAGTCTTGCTAAGCTTATTCAGCACCAAGGAGAGCGACACAATAGACATATAGATCCTCTTACAGCTAAACCCCAGCCACAAAAATTTGAATTCATTTTTTTTTTCCTCAATAGCCTCAAAGGTTGTAAATCCCCTTTGCGTGCATCAAACACCTTTGAAAGCCCAGTAATAACCTTGCAGAGCTGTGGGAGGGGCCCAACAGGCTCCACTGACTACAGGCTACCCTGCAGAAAACTACAGGAAGGGGCGGAGACCAGACCGATCCCTCTGCACAAGAAGAGAGAGCAATAGTGAGCGGTCCTTATTACAGGAAGTCTCACACTGGATTACTGAACAAATCTGGAAGAAATACACACAGCACACCACAGAGGCGTAATTAGAGCGAGGGCCACGGTGCAAGAAACCATGAAGGGCCCCCCTGGCCGGGGCCCTTCCCTTCAAGCCTGGGGCTCTTCCCACTGATCCTAGGGCGCTTTACTCTTGTTGCGGGGCCCTTTATTACAGTTCCGCAACGGGACCCTTTCACAAGTTCTGCAGTGGGCCCCCTTCCTGCCATCTTGGGGCCTCCCCACAGTGGTGGAATGCCAGGGCCCGGTCACAAGTGTGACCTTTGCGATCCTGGAAATTCACCCACTGGTGTCGGTAGTTTTTATTTTTTGGTATTTTAATTGTATTCTTTTTTATCATTTTATTTTATTTTTTTACAATCTCACTGACTATGACTCTGTCCATTCAGAAAAGGAAGGCGCTGGTAAATTACATATTTTTAACGACCCCTTCCTGGTTCTCTATTGTGACACATCCCCTGCAGCAGCCGGCAGGAGAGGGGAAGGAGCACAGTGGGGTGGGGGGGACAAGGGGAGCACAGTGGGGCCCAGAGACAGCAGAACACAAGTGAACTGGATAGGAGGAGTGGCGGGGGCTGCATACAGAGGAACCAATCTCCTCCATTTTCCTCCTGCAGCTACAGGAGCAGCTACAGGAGGAAAAAGGAGGACAGTGATTTCTCTACATGCTGCCCCCGCCGCCCCTCCTATCCAAGTGTACAGGGGAGCCACACAGGCCCCCTGGAGCATGGGGCACGGTTGCAATTGCAACCCCTGTAGTTAAGCCCCTGGCACTCCAAGATCCAAGAAGAATCCACATGATGAATGGATATAGACAATATTTGCTGATCAGATCTATAAGGCCCATTTCTCACGGGTTGGATCCGCTTGGCCGACTCCGCTAGCTCAGCGGAAATCGCTCCGTTGATCTCCACTGAGCAGGCGGATGACAGATCTGTCTCTACTCACTGTGCTGAGATGGACCTGTCAGAGTCCCGCTCTCCTCTATGGGGAGATCAATTCAAAATGGACAGCATGTCTGTTTTCTTTCGATTCCATCCAATCTGACCCGCTGGACAGATGGCCAACATATCGGCATCTGTCTGCTTTCAGTGGATCTTGTCAGATTGGATGACAGATGGGTGTCAGCGGACACATCTCCGCTGACATCTGCCTCCCCATAGAAGAGAATGGGTGGCCCAATCAGGTCCGCCTGAAAAACGGACAGATCATGTGAAAGGGGCCTAATAGAAGCTATAATACAGACTACTAGATTTTTGTCTCTTCTATTTTATTGTACTATATACAATACCTTCTGTATACCCTTCTCTCCTCTCACTATCTTTATTACAGGAAGCTCCTACACAGGGATAAAGTATATGAGATGTTTCATTCTGCATTACTACACAGATCTGAAATAATATGGAAAGGACACCAAGATTCAGGTAAGAATATGGGTCTTGTAATTCACATAATATTTTGTATTTTCTCAGGGAATGCAAAGTATGTTCGAACGAGGTAGAGAGAGTGATGTCACCACCCCAACTCTCCACATCAATGGGGTCAAGATTTGTAATGTTCGCCGACTGCCATGTGCTTGGCTGATTAGCCATTTGTGTTACCAAGCAAGTGACCAGATGTACCTTATAAAGTAGCCGGTGAGTGTATGTCCCAAGCATAAAGAAGCTGGTTAACTGGTTCCGGACCGCCCATTGCCAATTTACTGCGGCAGGGCAGCCCTCCTGCCCGAAACAACATAGGTCTACGTCGGTTGCGCGCCTGCAGCTAGGGGGCGAGCGCGTGCCAGGGGCGGCGTGCTCCCGCCCCCACTCGGCAGTGGGGCCTCCAATGCACGGGGCAGGTGGCTCCGATTGCCGCCTGACACCCGCGATTTTTCCCCGCTGAGAGAGAAGAACGGTCAGCTGTTGTAAACACATCTGACCGTTCTTCTCTCTGGAATGATCACAGAGCGCCTGTGATCCTTCTATATAGAATCACAGGTCTCTGTGATCATTTCACAAGCCCAACCCCCATACAGTTAAAATCACTCCCCTAGGTACACATGTAACCCCTTGATCACCCACAGTGATAACCCCTTCCCTGCCAGTGTCATTATTACAGTAACAGTGCATATTTTTTAGCACTGATCACTGTAGTAATATCACTGGTCTCCCCAAAAGTGTAAAAAATGTCAGTTAGGGGTCCGATCTGTCCGCCGCAATGTCGCAGTCCCGCTAAAAATCTTAGATCGCAGCCACTACGAGTAAAAAAAAAAAAAAAAAACAGTAAAAATGACAAATCTTTCCCATAGTTAGTAGACGCGATAACTTTTGCACAAACCAATCAAAATACGCTTATTGCGATTTTTTTTTACCAAAAATATGTAGCAGAAAACAAATTGGCCTAAAATGTTAAAAAAATTTGATATTGGGAATGTTATATAGCAGAAAGTGAAAAATATTGTTTTGTTTTTTTTCCCAGAATTGTCGCTTTTTTATTTGTTTATAGCGCAAAAAATCGCAGAGGTGATCAAATACCACCAAAAGAAAGCTCTATTTGTGGGAAAAAGGACATCAATGTTATTTGGGTACAGCGTCGCACGACCGCGCAATTGTCTGTTAAAGTAACGCAGTGCCAAATCGCAAAATATGGCCTGGTCATAAAGGGGGAAAATCTTCCGGTCCAGAAGTGGTCACTGGTTAATAGACACATGTGGCCTCTATTTATCAAAACAGTAAAAACTTTATTAATTCACAAAATTCCAAAAATCAGAAAAAAGACAATGCCCCTTCAACTTGTTAAAATAGGACGCTATCTCATTCATTATACCTAAAGGGACATCACATATGGCCAAAAACAGATTTGCATGCTCAATATGGAGTAATAATCGGGTCACTAAGGACTCCACAAGTATAGCCCCAACAGAAAATGCAAAGCTATCTCCCCAAACGAACTTGCAATATAATCAAAATCATAGCATGCATAAAAAAAGCGATAACTACTAAAAGGTGTATATGGCTATATAACATTTTGCAAGTCTTTATGCTTGGACCAAGCATGGCCAGCCTTCAACTCTCCAAGCTTTAAATGGTTACAAAACCATTAGCTTTGTCCCCCTAGGATAGAACTAAAGTATATCCTCCCCACTCCTCTTTCCATAACAGAGCAGCCTTTCCTATTCTTTGGAACATAGAGAAACCTTAGAAATGACTTTTAGATTTTAGAGAACACCTGTTATTAACTACTCTATCCGCAGCTGTGGGTACATTAGCGCAATCAGTAAGTTAAGATTTTAGAAGGAATGAAAGAATAAGTAATATGGCATACTTTATGTATTTGATATCTAAAACTGCTCCATAAAACAAAATTGTATTCAGTTACAAAAATAAAATTAGTATTACACAGACAGGTAAGATTGTAGTGTTCCATCACAATGGTGGTTAGTGGAGAAATGCCCACTTACACTGGTTGTCAGCAGAGAAGTCACTTTTGATGTTGATGATCCATGGAGAAGAGATCCTTTATGTTGGTGGTTCCTAGGAGAATAACCCCCTTATATTGGTAGTCTAGTCAGGAGAAGAATAGCTTTCTTACATTGGTGGCCAATAGAAAAGTCCCACCTGACATTGATTGTTAGTGGAGAAAAAAAAATCCTTAACTTGGTGGTCATTAGGAGGAGATACACCTTATATTGCTTGTTAGCAGGAGAATGACCTCTTTACACTGATGGTCAGTGGTAAAAATTCCTCCTAACATTGATGGTCCATGGAGGAGAGCTAACTTACATTGGTGGTCAGTGCGAGAAGAAGTCCCTTATATTGGTGGTCAGTTGGAGAATTTCCTTCTTACATTGGTGGTCAGTGCGAGAAGAAGTCCCTTATATTGGTGGTCAGTTGGAGAATTTCCTTCTTACATTGGTGGTCAGTGCGAGAAGAAGTCCCTTATATTGGTGGTCAGTTGGAGAATTTCCTTCTTACATTGGTGGTCAGTGCGAGAAGAAGTCCCTTATATTGGTGGTCAGTTGGAGAATTTCCTTCTTACATTGGTTGTCAGTGCGAGAAGAAGTCCCTTATATTGGTGGTCAGTTGGAGAATTTCCTTCTTACATTGGTGGTCAGTGGAAAAGTCCTCCTGACATTGATGGTTGGTAGAGGGGTACTCAATCATATTGGTGGTCATTAGGAGAGGATCCTAGATATATATCAGTGGGCAGAAGGAGAATGAAGTTCTTACACTGACGGTACGTAGAAAAGTCCCTCCTGACATTGATGGTCAGTGGAGTGCGCCTTTATAATGGTGGTCATTGGGAGGAAAAAACTCTTATATTCGTGGTGGTCAGTAGGAGAATACATTTCAACACTGATGGTCATTGGGGGTACCTCTACTGACACTTATGGTTAACAGAGAAGAGCTAACTTACATTGATGGTCAGTGGGAAAAGAACCCTCTCAAATTGGTGGTCAGTAGGAGACCGGCCTTCTTACATTTGGTGGTCAGTGGAAAAGCACCTCCTGACATTGATGGTCAGTGGAGGAGCACTCAATTAGATTGGTGGTCATTATAAGAACCTACTTATATTGGTGGGCAGAAGGAAAATGAAGTTCTTACACTGATGGTAAGTGGAAAAGTCCTTTTTGACATTGATGGTCAGTGAAATAGTGCTTCTGTAGATTGGTAGTCATTGGCATAAGAACCCTCTTATATTGGTGGTCAGTAGGTGTTGGGGAAATTGCACATTACATATTTCCTAATTGATAAAGGGGCTCACTATTGAATTCTAGGCCTCCAAATCCTGGTCAAGGAGCCATATAAGGACATAAGCATAGCTTTACCATATACCAAAGGAATGTTATTGTTAACTGGTCAAGTCCTTGAGGGGTCATATTGCAAAGGTAGTTGGCTTGGGCCTGGTATATTCCTTATACACAAATCTTAATACCATTGCCCAAGCTGCTAAGAGCTTAGTCCCATCTCCAGAGCAGAATCATGTAACATGCAAGCGCCTGGTTTGATTACCTGTCCATGCCTTAAAGGAGGACTCCGTGGAAACAAGCAACTTTAGTTAAGTATTCTTATTATATTTTCTTTATCTCCATCTGTATCTGTCATTACTTTTAATAAATGTTATACTTTTAAATATTTGTGTGATCTTTCTTTGCACATATCGAACACAACCCCAAAAACGTGACAAAACAGTAGGAGAATTAATTTTAACATGGATTGTCAGTGGGGGTACTGGAGATTTTAGTCGACTAAAATAGGACTAAAACTAAAACAATTCATATGACTTAAATACGACTAAAATTAAAATAGCATTTTAGTCAAAAGACTAAAATAGGACTAAAACTTAAAAGGCATTTTAGTCGAAGGACTATGACTAAAACTAAATCAAAATTTGCTGCCAAAATATACACTGGTCCTCAGCCCAGGCTTTTCTAGACCTAGTCCCCCTATCACAAATCGACCCTGACCAGTGTCAACTCTCCCATAACCGAACAGGAGATGCACAAGACAATATCCTCACTAGCGAACGGGAAAGCCCCGGGCCCGGATGGCTACACCCCTAAATTCTACAAAACTATGGCATACACAGTAGTTCCCACACTAGCTTCAGTATATTGAAATATCTTAAAAGGGGGTGAATACCCACCTTCTGATTACCAAGCCCACATAAAATCGATTACCAAAAAAGGTAAAGATCCTACAGAGCCAGGCTCCTATAGGCCAATCTCCCTACTAAATTTGCACTCCAAAATTCCAAAGTTATGGCAAATTGACTTGCTAAACCTATGCCCACCCTCCTACACCCTGTGGCTTCTAACATCCGGAAAGTGCTCACGGTCCTCAAATATGCAAAAACAAATCACGACAAAGCTGTAATCTCCTTTGATGCCAAAAAGACCTTTGACAACGTTAGTTTCTCCTGGTTCTCTCTGGTTCTACAACGCTTTGGCTTCTCTCTCTGGTCCCTTCCTTCACCTAATTTCCACCATGTATGCTGCTCCCACCGCAGATATAGTAGCAGCAGTCCATATTTTAAACCCGGTCAAACTTCACAAGGGTACCAGACAGGGATGTCCCTTATCCCTACTCCTCTTCAATTTGGCCCTGGAACCTCTGTCCCAATATATCCTCTCGCGGGCCGGACTTTGGACATGCCTGGGTTAGAGGGATAGTTTTCTTCAGTTTGTCTCTTGTTTTAATTAGCCATCTGTTTACACCCTAGCACAGGTTTACTACAAGTTGTGCCACCTGAGCTTACATTTATCGTGAAAATGTGATACACTACTTGGTTTCTGGTATAATCTGATGTATGTAACCAGGGTAAGCCTCACTTGTATGATTGCTATTCTGTACTTTGTACTCTGTGATACTTACGGCTTCTTTGTTGAAAAAATCTCAATAAAAATATATTAAAAAAAAAAACACTCATTGGTATATTTACCATATTTATTGTTAGGGTTTACACACTTGTTAAAGTGAACTTCAAGACTCTAGTAGCAAATCCAAAAACAAATATGGCGATGGCGTCAAGATATGGAATACAGAGGCTTGGATCAAACCCATAAACCATACACAATTTTAAGATCATATGGTCATTTCAAATGCACTCAATGTACAAAGCCAAGAGGTCATGCAGGTCACAGTGCAAAGAAATTCCTCTATAGGTACAGTCAGTGTTGGGGGTAACTAGTTGCAAAGTAACTGATTACAGTAACTACATTTCTTTTTTTGGTAACAAAGTAACGTAACTAGTTACAATACTAATATTGGAAACTACACTACTTTACTAGGCTATAGGAGGTAACCACACTACTTTACTAGGCTATAGGAAGGCGCTTTCCTGCGTTACCCAAGCCGTGCGATACAATCGTTATTTCGAAGAATAGAAAGGGATGAAGTTTATGACTTTTTGTTGCACTTTATGTTTTATTCTGTTTTTTCAGGTTTTGTTCTCATGTTTCCCAAAGCCTGTGTTTATACAATAAACTCTATGCAGAAAGAGTGTCATGTATCTTCTTCTACACGGTCAATTAAGAAAGAGGAGAGTAAAGTAATAAGTAGTGAAGTTACTTTTCAAATGCAGTAACTAGTAAAGTAATCTCATTACAATTTACAGAAGTAACTAGTAACTAGTTACATTTTTTGAGTAACTACCCCAACACTGGGTACAGTAGGTGCCGCAGGGTCAAATCCAAGTAGCAAAACCACTACACCAGAGTTCCTGGCTCTATCCCCCACACACATGCCCACAGTCTCAATCCTGCAGCTGCATCCTAGATGATTAATCCAACACAGATTAAATCACATTAAAGTTCTGCAATTTATACAATTTCAACCGCATAGAACAAACAAACAAAAAAACGGAAGTTTCTGTTATCTTTTGCTGATAGATTATCATTCCCTGTAAAGCTAATGAGCTATGGAAGAAGATTTAGTCCAGAAAACAGGGAAGATCAGTTTTGTTGATCCTTGATAGCTTAGAGCGCCGCAGACGTAACGCAATGTGAGTGATGGGAAGAAGATGTATGAGGATCCTTCTCTATCATTGATTCAGAAAAATGCATCCAATCTTGTTTATATAAAGTACTGTACACTAAACTTTTGATATTTAAAGAGACAATCCCCCGGCCATACAGGGCAAAGTGACAGTGCCTGCTGATGGCTCATCTACCCCCACCTTCCCCTATATTTATATTGTAAGCTCTAACGAGCAGGGCCCTCTGATTCCTACTATATTAAACTGTATTGTAGCTGTACTGTCTGCCCTTATGTTGTAAAGTGATGCATAAACTGTTGGTGCTGTATAAATCCGGTATAATAATAATAATATTTATAGTAGCTCATCTGTGCTACCATGTCACTGCAGTGTCTCTGGGTAAGATGGTGTCAGAGCTGACATGGGTAGATGAGGTCAGGGGCCTTGTCAACATGATAACTAGAGTTGGGCGAATGGTTCTGAACATTGGCTGTTCACCCATTCGACAAACACCCGAATTGTTGGGACATTCGACCAACTGAATGACCACATTGTACTGCACCGCCACACAGTGCATTGGAAGCCCTGACTGGCTGAAGCAATGAAAGCTTTGCCCAATCAGGGCACAGAGAGCTGTCAGAGCCATGATTGGAGAAAGTAATGATGACTAATGAAATTATTCTGCCCATAGCGGCAATTTGCAGTGTGATATCAGAGTAGAGAGAGATAAAACATGGCTCTGTTCAGTGCTACTAGTGAGTTAGTGTGCTATATTGTGATTCTAATGTCAGTGTAGAATATGGGTTTAGTGTGAATCTAGTGATAGTTCAGTGTGAGTGTAGCGTGACCATTCATTTTTACTTTAGTGTCCGTTTATTTTGTCAGGGCAGGTTTTCTGCAGTATATTTCAATGCATTACTGCATGTTTAACGCAATATATTTCAGCGCGTTAGTGCACGTTTAACACAGTTTACTTCAGTGCATTACTGCACGTTTAACGCAGTATATTTCAGTGCGTTAGTGCACATTTAAGGCAGCATATTTCAGTGCGTTAGTGCACATTTAACGCAGTATATTTCAGTGCTTTAGTGCACTTTTAACACAGTCTTTTTCAGTGCGTTACTGCACGTTTAACGCAGTATATTTCATCACCTTCGTGCACGTTTTATGCAGTACATTTCAGTGCGTTAGTGCATGTTTAACTCAGTATATTTCAGTGTGCTACTGCACGTTTAACACAGTATATTGCAGTATGTTAATGCATGTTTGACACAGTATATTTCAGTGCATTAAAGCACATTTATCACAGTATATTACAGTGCGTTGGCGCACATTTACCACAGGATACTGCAATGCATTAGTGCACATTTAACGCAGTATATTTCTGTGCAGTATATTTCAACACCTTAGTGCACATTTAATGCAGTATATTTCAGTGCGTTAGTGCACGTTTACCTCAGTATATTTCAGTGCGTTAGTGCACGTTTACCTCAGTATATTTCAGTGTGTTACTGCACGTTTAACGCAGTATATTGCAGTGCGTTGGTGCACGTTTACCACAGTATACTGCAGTGCATTAATGCACATTTAACGCAGTGTATTTCAGTGCAGTATATTCCAGTGTGTTAGTGCCTGTTTATAACAGTATATTGCAGTGCATCAGTGCATTTTTAATGCAGTATATTATAGTGTGTCAGTGGAGTGTGTCTGTTTAGTGAGTACTTATGTTAAAGTGCACCAAACACCACTTTCCATTGATTAAAGTGCATCCACGTAAACACTTCCATATCTTTATTACATTTTGGTAATAAGTGCCCATGCCACAGCACAGCAGCAGCATATGTGCCTGCAGGCAAAGGTGAACGTGGTCCGTCCTCAGGCAGGGCATCATGTCCTCTGTTTTGTGATGTTGCCCATGCTATCCAGCCACAACATGCAGAGGAGGTGGTGGAATGGCTTACTATACCATCCTCATCCTCCTTCACGCAAGCAGAGACTAGTGGGCAGTCCACTGCAGCTGCCAGAGTGACTTATTCTGGAGGAGTCAGCTGAGTTATTTCAACACAGCATCAGCCACTTTCTCCTTGATGATGCACAGCCATTAGTTGATTCAGATGTTGGTTCTGAGGTTGAGGAAGGTAGGAACATTAGGACAACAGAGAGGGGATAACACTGGTAAATAACAAATTGGCAGTCATGTTCCCACAGCCACAAAGTATTGCCAAGTTGTCTCCAGTGCTAAAGAGGATGGAGGAGATGATGACGAGGAAAGGGGAACAACCCCAAAGAGGCAGCCGTCATAGAAGAGTAGAGAGCAGCCACCCTATTCCATCACATTGTGGAGCTGTTATCTCCCGGCCCACTTCTCACAGCTCAGCTGTTTAGGCCTTTTTTAGTACATTTAAATTTTTTTGTAGATTTACATGTGCAGCCGATCGTACTGTTGCAATTTGCAAACTTTGCTTCAAGCACATCAAGCGTTGCAAAAAACACCAGCTATTTGGGTACCACATGCTTGACAAAGCATTTAACCTCCCACCAATCAGCCCGTTGGCAAGAGCACCTGAAAGCCACACAAAAGGGATGCAATTTTTCTCCTCCTCACTCCCCATCCTTCTGGTCTACCCCTGCTTTTCCTCATGACCTCTCAGCAGCCTCCACTGACAGGGTTGATGGTATAACTCAGGGTGTCCCTGGTACTTGCAGCATGTCTGCCAGTAGCACACAATCAGCTGTAAACTATAGCAGGCAAATATCTCTGCCCCATCTGCTGCAAAAAAAAAACAAAAAAAAAACAGTCACTGTCACCTACATGTCCAGCTTCTAAATTCAAGCTTGTCAAAGCTGCTGGCTTTACTACTCCTGCCTTTCCGTCTGGTGGATTCTGCCCCCTTAGGTGAATTTGCAGAATGTGCTGTACACCAATGGCAGGTTCCCAGTTGCTCTTTCTTTCCATGTAAGGCCATTCCAGCTCTATACCTTAACGTGGAAAGCAATGTTGTGGCATCGTTAAGCAAGGCAGTCAGCCACAATGTCCACGTTACTGCTGACACGTGGTTCAACAAGCATTGTCATGGATGATATATTTAATTTACAGCACACTGGGTAACTCTGCTTGCAACTTAGAAGGATGCAGGACAGGGCTCAGTGATGCATCTTGTTGTGACGCCACGTCTCTATACAGCTAGTGGTGATGATGCGAGATTCGTCAGCTCCACCCCCTTCTCCTACTCCATGCCCTCCTCTGCTGAAATGTCCTATGAACCACAAGTACCCCTAAGCGTTCAAGGGGCTTTCCAATGAGTCAGGCTAAATGGTGCCATGCAGGGCTTCAGTTGGTGTGTCTGAGGGACAGGAGCCACACAGGAGCAGAGATTCTTGCAGCTCTGCAGGGACAGGCCCAGGCCACACCAGCTGGAGCCAGGAATGGGGGTGTGCGATAATGGCACAAACCTCCTGTCCTCCCTTAGACAGGAAAAGTTGACATTTGTGCCATGCCTGGCACATGTCCTTAATTTGGTGGTGCAGCGTTTCTTAAATAGGTACCCAGGGCTGGAAGATCTGCTAAAGCGGGCCAGAAGAGTCTGTAGCCATTTCAGTTGCCCATACATAGCCAGTGCTTGGTTGGCTGAAATTCAGCAGGTATTTCGCCTGCCTATAAAGCGCCTAATTTGCAGTGGCGGAGGGTGCTCCATGGGCTGGGGGGGTGTGTAAGACGGACCACACCATACAACCTCCCCCCTCCGGACCACACCAGCCCGCACACCATACCCCCTTCCCCGGGTCGCCGGCTTACTCACCATGTGGAGGGCAGGCAGGCAGAAGCAGCAGTGGAAGCGGCTTTCCCTCAGACTCCTGCGCTTCCTCCCTCCTCCTCCTCCTTGGTCAATGGCATGGCTTCTCCTTTCAGCCAATTGGGAAACAGGTCTCCTGATTGGCCAGGAGGAGGATCCGTGTGACAATAGCAAATGTTCATTCGCCATTGTCACACAACTGGGTGGGTTCAGGGCACAGTGCTCTGCGCCCCGAGCCCACCCTTTTTTGAAGCCTATTAGAGCCTCTGGCTCTAATCACGTGCTTAAAAAAAAAAAAAAACCCATTGGAACCCATTGGAATCCATGCGTCCAGCGCCCTGCATGTAGATTAGGAGGCCAGACGCATGGATGGGGGGGCGGTGCCCCTGCGCCCCCAATGGACGGGCCGCCACTGCTAATTGGTGACATGCCCACCAGGTGGAACTCGACTTTGGCAATGCTGCAGCAGACGACCGTCAAGGAGTACCTGAGTGAGTATGGCACAATGACAGGCTTAGGCCGGCTCTGCTTTTTTTTCCCCATGCCAATGACTGCTGATAAAAGGATGCATGCACTGTACTGTCACCATTTTTTTTTTTTTTCAAAATTGTCGGCCTTTTTCTGTTTATAGCACAAAAAAAAAGTGCTGATCAAATACCACCAAAAGAAAGCTCTATTTGTGGGAAAAAAAAATAAAAATAAATGTACAATGTTGCATGACCGCGCAATTGTCAGTTAAAGTAAGGCAGTGCCGTATAGCAAAAAATTGCTTGGTAATAAAGGGGGATAAATCAAATGGAATAATCATTATTTCTTTCTTGAAATTATATTGTAAACCTTTTTGTAAAATTAAAAAAATATATAATTACCAAAAATATCCCTTTTAAACCTCTTGTATTTTTTCTTTTCATCTGAATTTGCAGGAATTTAGCTCTCTGGTTCTAGCATATCGGGGAGCATTCCCCTGGAGTTCTCCGCAGCCGTCCCTGACACCTATTCCTCATTACTGAGGTTTATCTTTTCGTGGCTTTCATGTCGCCGCACTCCCAGGACTTCAGAAAATGGCACTGCTGGGAATTCCCTCCTCAAATGCTGCACATTATCATCATCTAATGTTTGTTCTTGCATGTTCCACCACTGCCTGCATACTGCTTGATGGTTAATTAAACTTTTCGAGCAGCTCGGGAGACTGTAATGGAAGAGACACCGGTGGGAAACGCCAGTCAAAGTTTCCAAGCAGCCGAAGATTTGAAGAGTAAGTGCCGCTTTTAAACACTCCAGCTTCTAATATCCAGGCAAAGCAAGCAAATTTGCAAATCTTTGAACCTTCTATTTTTTTTTTTTTCGCTCTCTCCTGCGGTTTTTCGGGGGTTGAACAGGGATAAGCACACTTTTAAATTGATTTAACCATTTGCAATACCCAGACAAAACAAGCAAGTCTGCAAAACTGTCAAAGCTGCACTTTTTGCCTTGCTCCTGCTGTAGTTAGAGGGTGTACAGGGATTGTGAATGTGGACTTAGAATCAGATATAATTTTTTCCTGTTAGGTAATGTGTCAGTGCACCCCTTCTAGGTATTTATTACCTCTCACAGAGATCACAGTACCTGACAATGTATTCATCTGCTTTTCTCTCTAGAAGGACGACGCCATCTGATGGCTACAGCGTGGTCGCACATTGTCGGGAGGGCGTCTATTGACGTCCTCCCAAGCTCGCGCTTCCCCTGCGTCACCTGTGGAGCGCATCAACAGTGAACTGTGATCGCTGAGCACAGATCCGGGTAAAGAGCCAATCTCAACGGCTCTTTACCATGTGAACAGCTGTGCCCAATCACAGCTAATCACAGTGTAAACAGGATTTGCCGGTTATCGGCAGTCCTCTCCTAACACTGACAGCGCATGGGGAGAGGAGTGGCAATCTACACTGATAATTAGGGAACTGGTCATCAGTGTCCTGATTATCAGTGCAGCCCCAAAAGTGGTCATTAGTGCTGCCAATTAGTGCCCATCAGTGCTACCATTCAGTGCTGCCATTCAGTGCCCAACAGTGCTGCCAGTCAGTTCCTATCAGTGATGTCTATCAGTGTCCATCAGTGCTGCAAGTCTGTGCTTATCGGTGATATCTATCATTGCTGCCTATCAGTGGCCATCATTTCCACCTATCAGTGCATCCTCATCAGTGCCATCACATCAGTGGCCATCAGTGCCACCTCATCAGTACCCATCAGTGTAGACTATCAGTGTCCATCAGTGCGGCCTCATCAGTACCCATCAGTGCCGACTATCAGTGTCCATCAGTGCGGCCTCATCAGTACCCATCAGTGCAGACTATCAGTGTCCATCAGTGTGGCCTCATCAGTACCCATCAGTGCATACAATCAGTGTCCATCAGTGCGACCTCATCCATACCCATCAGTGCAGACTATCAGTGTCCATCAGTGCGACCTCATCCATACCCACCAGTGCAGACTATCAGTGTCCATCAGTGCGGCCTCATCAGTACCCATCAGTGCAGACTATCAGTGCCCATCAGTGCAGCCTCATCAGTGCCCATCAGTGCAGACTATCAGTGCCCATCAGTGAAGGATAAAAATTACTTAAAGGGAAAGCTAGGGGGATGCCTCCTACACAAAAATGGGTCTTTTAAACAGTACATATAAATAAATATATCAGCGCTGCTCTCTATGTGAAATAACTCATGCTCAATATATAATAAAAAATATATGTTGATGGTGTGAACTATGTTACTGTGTAATGTCCAAAAATTCTGATACTATTATTTCAATGCCCAGACTAAATCATGCATACACAGTAATAAATATAAGGTGCTCTGCAATGTAAATCTATAGTGCAAACAATTACTATATCTTTTAAACAGTGACTCCCAAATTTCACATAGACATCTTTTTATAAAAATAAAAAATGTATTATAAACATATTTGATATTATACATAAGAAAACAAACACTTAACAAGTGTAGAGAAAATCTGAGTCTCCGGATAACCTTGTACATACAAAACCACCAGACATAGATTGCGGATAAAAACACAACATGCCAGCATGTTTCCTGGTTTATCTCCAAGGCTTTTTTTATGTGTGTTTTCCGTATGGTTTTCACAAATATCAAAAGGTAAAATAAAAAAAAAAAAAGACGTGATTGTCAGGTGTGGTCCAGTAAGGGGGAGACCAAAGATGTACATACAGTGCCTTGCGAAAGTATTCGCCCCCCTTGAACTTTGCGACCTTTTGCCACATTTCAGGCTTCAAACATAAAGATATAAAACTGAAAATTTTTGTGAAGAATCAACAACAAGTGGGACACAATCATGAAGTGGAACGAAATTTATTGGATATTTCAAACTTTGTTAACAAATAAAAAACTGAAAAATTGGGCGTGCAAAATTATTTAGCCCCTTTACTTTCAGTGCAGCAAACTCTCTCCAGAAGTTCACTGAATGATCCAATGTTGACCTAAATGACTAATGATGATAAATAGAATCCACCTGTGTGTAATCAAGTCTCCGTATAAATGCACCTGCACTGTGATAGTCTCAGAGGTCCGTTTAAAGCGCAGAGAGCATCATAAAGAACAAGGAACACACAAGGCAGGTCCGAGATACTGTTGTGGAGAGGTTTAAAGCCGGATTTGGATACAAAAAGATTTCCGAAGCTTTAAACATCCCAAGGAGCACTGTGCAAGCGATAATATTGAAATGGAAGGAGTATCAGACCACTGCAAATCTACGAAGACCTGGCCGTCCCTCTAAACTTTCAGCTCATACAAGGAGAATACTGATCAGAGATGCAACCAAGAGGCCCATGGTCACTCTGGATGAACTGCAGAGATCTACAGCTGAGGTGGGAGACTCTGTCCATAGGACAACAATCAGTCGTATACTACACAAATCTGGCCTTTATGGAAGAGTGGCAAGAAGAAAGCCATTTCTTAAAGATATCCATAAAAAGTGTCGTTTAAAGTTTGCCACAAGCCACCTGGGAGACACCAAACATGTGGAAGAAGGTGCTCTGGTCAGATGAAACCAAAATCAAACTTTTTGGCAACAATGCAAAACGTTATGTTTGGCGTAAAAGCAACACGGCTCATCACCCTGAACACACCATCCCCACTGTCAAACATGGTGGTGGCAGCATCATGGTTTGGGCCTGCTTTTCTTCAGCAGGGACAGGGAAGATGGTTAAAATTGATGGGAAGATGGATGGAGCCAAATACAGGACCATTCTGGATAAAAACCTGATGGAATCTGCAAAAGACCTGAGACTGGGACGGAGATTTGTCTTCCAACAAGACAATGATCCAAAACATAAAGCAAAATCTACAATGGAATGGTTCACAAATAAACATATCCAGGTGTAAGAATGGCCAAGTCAAAGTCCAGACCTGAATCCAATCGAGAATCTGTGGAAAGAACTGAAAACTGCTGTTCACAAACGCTCTCCATCCAACCTCACTGAGCTCGAGCTGTTTTGCAAGGAGGAATAGGCAAAAATTTCAGTCTCTCGATTTGCAAAACTGATAGAGACATACCCCAAGCGACTTACAGCTGTAATGGCAGCAAAAGGTGGCTCTACAAAGTATTAACTTTTTTTCAGTTTTTTTATTTGTTAAAAATTATCCAATACATTTCGTTCCACTTCATGATTGTGTCCCGCTTGTTGTTGATTCTTTAAAAAAAATTACAGTTTTATATCTTTATGTTTGAAGCCTGAAATGTGGAAAAAGGTTGCAAAGTTCAAGGGGGCCGAATACTTTCGCAAGGCACTGTATGCATCAAATACTGCAGACTCCCAACCATCATAATGCTGATAAAAACAGCGTTACAGCTCCTCAATATGTACTGCGTGCTGGGTCACAACGCCACATTCTATTATACAGAGAGCTAGCTTCCAAACCGACTTTCATTTGTTTATGTTACCTGACTTAAATACACCATAGACTTGCAATATAGACCCCACCATGTCAGCAAAATTACTTATTTACAAAATTTTATAACAGAAACAAAGAAAAACTGATCCCCTCCATGCCACACCGCATTGATGCAGTAATTCATGCAAAAGGAGCCCCAACCAAGCATTGAGTGCATACTATACTGTACATGGACATGCTTTTCAGTAAGTCAACATTTCTGTATTAAAAATCCTTTTTTCTTTATTGGTCTTATGTATTGTTCTGATTTTCTGAGATACTGAATTTTGGGTTTTCACTAGCTGTAAGCCATAATCATCAAAATTAAAAGAAAGAAATGCTTGAAATATATCACTCTGTGTGTAACACATCTAGATAAAATATGAGTTTCACTTTTTGAATTAAATTACTGGAATTAACTTTTTGATGCAATTCTAATGTTATGAGATGCACTTTTATAGTATACGGCAGCCTTTTTCAACCACGGTGCCTTGAGGTTTCCTCAGGGGTGCCTTGGCAAAATGCCTAAAAATGTATCAAAAATTGTATACAAGCCATCAGGTGGATCAAGCCTGACTTTTAGTTACATGAAGCCATGGGTTTTCATTACGACTTTCAAGACACTGGCATCCTAACATCCAATGACGTCATCAGTTGATAAGGAGAAAGTCTGTTGCCTCCATGGCATTCTTGTTTGACTCTCCTGTGTCCCTCTCCGTCTGCACTGGGGTGACATTAGCTGACTGATGGAGAGAAATTGAGGGAGAAGAGAAACACTGGAATACTAGTCATTACCAGTGTGCAAAAGTGTATTTGCTTTGGAAGAATAAATCACCTCTAACGTTGGGTGTCCTACATGGACTTGAGGGCTGTTGCTGCATTATGCAAAGCTATTAGAATTGTTTTTTACATTTTAGAACGGGGTTCCTCAAGACTGTCCATAATGTTAAAGGGTGGCGTGACTGAAAAAAGGTTGAGAAACACTGCTATACAGTCATAGGTGTGCGCAGGCTATTGCATTAGGGTTTGCACCCCAAAACTCAAACCCACATGCCATTCTCTGCAGCCTCAGCTGCACGGGGCAGTGAATGAATGAAAAGTGCTCTGTGCTGAGCAGCTTTCTGTTCAATCACAAACTGAAGCATAGTAAACACAGAGTGAGTGTGTTCACTTCACTGTGTTCTTTTAAAAAAAGCAAAGGGCCAGTGAATGACATATTTACTAGCCCCTTACCCCATTCTCCATTCTGAAAATTCCCCTGCAGGGGCTGGGGGAGAGGGAAGGAGGGAAACTAGCAGCACTGGGAAGGGGGGTGCACAATACAGGGGGAAGTTCAGGCAACCTACCGAAGAAGCCAACGGAGCCGACGCTCCGGCGTAACACGTATAGGGAGGCAGAGCCTGCATGCCTGACGCCGATCATCGTTCGGGTGGAACTTTCATACTGAATGCCATACAAGCAGGCACGGCTGAGTGCCCAGCAAATGTGAGTTACCCATTTTTCCTGAATAAAGCTCATTCATATACAAACGGAGAGCACTAGATTTCTGCCTTGTATCTTTATTTTATGTCCCGGCGACTTCCGGAGGTGAAGGCTGGAGAGTCATCTGTGGAGTCTTGTATCCCCTTATATGCTTATGCTGGCCCGTTTGGGTCTGATGTTAAGGTGAGAGGCCAATCTTACTGGTGAAGGGATTTGACACACCTGGTGTTTCTTTATCAACTCTCACGGGATTAAGGCTTTACTTTTGGACACTTGGATACATTATTCACTATTTTGTAGCACCAATTATATGGACACTATATTGTTTATGAGATCACCGATTTATTTTGTGCACATCTGGCGCATCACCTTTTGATTTTTTATGCTTTTTGATTGTGAGGTGTGGACACGATTAGTGTATGCAGCCGGACTTATTGATTTATTTACCTATGCACATTGATTTGTTGGATATTGATTTATTGCATTTACACGCATATTGATTGATCACCTGGCTTTGCGCTGATAGTTTTTTCACTGTATCAATAGAGGGAATTGGCACCGCACACAGTGGTTAGGGTGTGCCCAGGCACACCTGACACATCATACAAACAAATGGTCACTTCCCCAACCTATAAATGGTCTTAAATATTCCTAACAGCAAGGATCACTGGGATCACTGGGAGGGCAAACACATGTCAAAAAAGCCAAGGAGTTTCCAGTCACAACTTACCAAACAGCCGGCGACCAACCAAATTAACCTGTCTAACAGTATGCGTAAAATAGGGGTTTACTTGCACACATTTGCAAATAAATGCATAAGCTGAAGGCCCCGGCAAGGCACCCTGATATCTGCAGTCCCTAACTCTACAACTTACCAACCAGTCACCTGTCCTCCATCTATCCATCAGAATACATGTGCTCTCAGTGTGGAGACTCTTTAAAAGGTAGAGTCTGCAGATATCAGGGTGCATTGCTTACGCATGTATTTGCAAATGTGTGCAACTAAACCCTTGTTTTTAACGCATACTGTTAGACAGGTTAATTTGGTTGGTCGCAGGATGGTTGGTAAGTTGTGACTGGAAACTCCTTGGCTTTTTTGACACCTGTCACACCCCCTGTGTATGCCTATGTATACAGTATATATAGATAGATATATATATATATAAGTGAATGACCGATAACGTTTTTTTGTTGCCGATACCGATATTTTGGCCAATGCATATCGGTATCGGTCGATATGCGCCGATATTTTCGTACATTTAAATTTTTTTTTTTCTTGACAGACACTCTTGTGGAGGGATCTGGGAGTCTACAAGACCTCAAACCCCTCATCTGCACTTAAAAGCATTCAAAATGCCAAGTTTGGCTGTTTTGAATGCTGTCATTTTTTTTAATCTGGCTCCAGCCCAGTACCCGGAAGTGACGTCATGACATCACTTCCGGGTTTTTGCATGGAGACCCGATCAGAGCCGAATGGAGCTTTGATCGGGTCTTCGGTGGCCGTGCAGAATCATTGCCCGGGTCTCCCGGTGGAACGGGAGACCCGGGCGAGCCGCGGAAGGCAACGGGAGGGGGGGTCGTCCCCTCCCGCTCCTTGTGATGACAGCCGAGCAGCTTCTCAGCCACATCGGTTGTCATTACAAGACAGCCAACCCTCTGCTATGGACGCCGGTACCGGGGTGATGCCTCTAGCTGCAGGCATCACTCCGGTACAAGCACTTTCCCGAAATATCGGCAATATCAGTAAACCTCCGGGGTCGATTCCAGTATATAGGGGAAAGTGCATATCGGCCCTCGATATATCGGCTTTGCCGATAATCGGTCGATCCCTAATATATATACTGTATATATACAGGGCTTTTTTTCAGCTGGAACTTGGTGGAACTCAGTTCCACCACCTTTGGCTCAGGCCCTCTGCTCCCTGCTCACAACTATCACACATAAACACATAGGTCTGACTTCCTGTCTTTTCCAAGTGCAGTATGGGGACAAAGGAGATGCCGGTGCCTGGGGTGCAGTGCGAATGCTGACACCCCCACTGGATGATCTCCATGCAAGTGAGAGAGGTTACGCCATCTACAGTGTGAGGGGAGGTACTAGCAAAGAAGAGGGATAAAAGTGAGATGTGGATGGGGGATCCGGAACTAAGCAGCTGTGGAAGAAGGCTGAACTCTGTGTTTACCCCTCCCCTGAACTCTGCACTCTGTACATAATGCACTCCTGGTATTTGATGCCCCTTTGAGACCCTCTGACTGTTAGTGAAATATTGACCAGTTTTGGTTGGTTGAGGTTGAGTTTCTGAGAAAAAAAGCCCTGTGTATATATATATACAGTATGTATATACTGTATAAAATATATGAGAGTGTAATAAACATTACACTCTCATATATTTTAGATTCATTACACGCAACTGAAGTAGTGCAAGCCTTTTATTGTTTTAATATTGATGATTTTGGCATACAGCTCATGAAAAACCAAAATTCCTATCTCAAAAAATTAGCATATCATGAAAAGGTTCTCTAAACGAGCTATTAACCTAATCATCTGAATCAACTAATTAACTCTAAACGCCTGCAAAAGATTCCTGAGGCTTTTAAAAACTCCCAGCCTGGTTCATTACTCAAAACCGCAATCATGGGTAAGACTGCCGACCTGACTGCTGTCCAGAAGGCCATCATTGACACCCTCAAGCAAGAGGGTAAGACACAGAAAGAAATTTCTGAACGAATAGGCTGTTCCCAGAGTGCTGTATCAAGGCACCTCAGTGGGAAGTCTGTGGGAAGGAAAAAGTGAGGGAAGGAAAAAGTCTGTGGGAAGGAAAAAGTATATATACAGGGGAACAAAGGGGGGGGGGGTGGGGGTGGGGTATAATAGCTTTACTTCACCATTGATTCAGTGAGAGTCACAGCTCGCCTTTCTCCAGGCCTTTACTTCTGTTTTCATTGTTCATTTTTGGCGGGACCTCAAGGCATGTGATGGACTGCTTTTACCGCCTTCCGCACACCTCTATTATAATATTAGGGTTGACCGTTTCTTTCCTATGTACTATATATCTAAAACATTGAGATAATACTTCCCCTTTAAGCAAACCACTTGTACACGCACATACCTACATTAAAATATAATTACAAGGATTGAGCATCTTCCGACAGAGGCCACTGTAAACGCCAATGCCGTAGCGTTTACTCCGCTACAAATTACTTCTCCAAATTAACCTGTTTACAGAATTGCTTTGAATATCAAATGCCAAGATTCTCTCCGACTCCCTGCAAAAAAAAATAATAATAATAAACCTTGAAAAGTGAGTTAACAGCAAAATGATTGTGATGTGTTACTTATCACAGGGAAGAATAGATAGCGGTTAATAGAAGCTTTTAAGTCCCTTCATAGTTAGTGGGAATCATGCACAGCCTTTGATGTCTCCCAGCTTGAAATGAATTTTTCATTATACAGTCTGGTCTCCAACCTATAAAGCAATATAATTATTGAGATTGGATTAGTTAAAGCGGGAACATTAGAGTGGGGATGACGAGGCTGTCGCTCACACACCAGAGGTTAATATTCATTACCGCCCAGCTTCCAATCTGGAAAACAGGCTTATCACACGGCCCAATGGGAGATCCTTTTCTTGGTTGATCTTGTACTGTTTGCACCGGAGACACTGTCATGATTACCTCTCAGTCACTGGGAAACGTGGAGGAAATCCACAATCGGTGCAGCAAAAGAAAAGAAAAGGAATTGATGTCTATAAGATAGCACAGCTGCTTACCTCTCTTAAAGGGAAATATCAGCCAGTATAAATTTTGAGCTGGTAATGTAAAGATTGCCTTAAGGTCCCATTCAAACTTGTTCCACTTGTCATGCAACTTTGGTCCCCCAAAGTCGCATGACAAGTCGCACCCCATAATCTCCAATGAGTACCGTTCATATCTAAACACAAAGATATCAGATAAGATCATTTCCGTCAACAGGGGTAGCAGGGTCCTATTCAGAACTCTACAAACCAGTCTAGCCCCCCTTTTTTTCAGGAAGGAGGAACCACAAACAAACAAAATCAAGATCCAAGAGAGGGACCAGAGGGGGAGGAGGAGTAAAAAAGAAAAGAAAAAGAATGTGAGTGATGTTGGCATCTTCAATTTGAGTCAAGCCACCTTGACTGACAATGAGAAATTTATTCTGAATCATGGTTTAAAATATGCCCCGGCTAAACCTATCAACAAGTTTGATGTTTTTCTAGGGATGTTCATAATTATGTCCGAAAATTAAATATCAAGCACTATTTGATGTTGAATCCCATTAGGGATAATAGATTGATTGCAAACAGCATTAGACATTCAGGGCTATCAAATGCCTCATTGTTTAATCCCCTGGGTTTCTTGGCCCCTTCATTGGGTGTGTTGTATTTAAAGATGTGGAATCACTAAATGTTAAGGGAGAAAGAGGTAATTTTAGGTTTAAACAAGAACTTGAGTCCCTTAAACAGAAAGATGACATTATAGGGCACCCTCCTGATAAGGGCGGTGGAATTGTCGTTTTATAAAAATCGGCCTGTGTTACAGAAATTAGGAGAATATTGGCTGACCAGGAGACTTATGTCTCTCTTTCATCCAATTCCACCAATAGATTTGAAAAGGAGTTGGATTAATTGATCAATCGGGGTTATCAGGATCATATCTTAAATAAGAAGGAAAAATCCATTTTAGTTCCTGTGGCCCCACGGGTTCCAGTGATTTACTATCTTCCCAAGGTCCATAAGGATCCTGTTAACCCACTGGGAAGGCCTATCATTAGTGGGTTGGATTCTGTGACCTCAAGGATTGGTAGATACATTTATGGCTTTTTGCAACCCCTGGTGACACAGACCCTTTCCTATTTTAGAGACTCTACTCGGGTTTTGAATCTGTTGGGGGATATTCAGTGAAAGATTGGTTACATCTTGGCCATGGCTGACGTGGTCTCACTGTATACTATCATCTCTCATGAGCATGGTTATAAGTAGGGGACAACTTTCTTGAGAGAGATTCAAACTTGGTGCCAGCACAGCGTAGTTTTATTTTACAGCTATTTTGGTTTGCTATGGAACACAATTATTTTTGGTTTGGCGGTTTCTTCAAACTTGTTCATGGCTAAATGGGAGGAGGACGTAATCTATAGCCACCTGAGCTGTTCGTCTTGAGGAGATACATAGATGACGTCCTCCTGTGGGATGGTGACATATAGTCCTTGGATGAGTACATTTGTCAATTGAATACCAATTCTCTGGGGAATTGTGCGACATCATGAAGCAAGTCATGAACAGACCTGAACATCAAGGTCAGAGATGGTGCTTTAGTCACTACTACATTTTTTAAAGAGACAGATCACAATAGTTAAATCAGCCAGGGAAGTTGCCACCATCTATCCTGGCTGAAGTTTGTCCCAAAAAGCCAGTTCCTCAGGATATGACGTAATTGTACCATCACTGATAATTACCACCAACAGGTCTCTATGTTGAAATCTAGATCTTTAGGCAGGGGCTACCATGCTGATGAGCTTAATGTTTTAACTGAAGTGGGTAGTACAGATAGTAATAGGTTGTTGGAGGATAAACCCAAAATAGAGAGATATATGAACCAATTTGGATTCTCATTAATTATCACCTATTCCAACCAATATCAGGATATTTAACATAGTTTTCATAGGCACTGGAAAGTCCTTGAAAATGATAAATGGTTAGGACCCAAGCTAGCAGATACCCCTCAGGTTGTATTTCGAGGCTTACAGCTTTTATGGTTGTATGTGGCCCCAAATATTATTGACAGCCCTAAGATAAATTCCTTTTTTCAAGACCTAAAAGGTTACTTTTCTAGTAGGAAATGTGCTGTCTGTCAGATAAATGCCATGTCTGATAGAAAGGTGTGTGACTTTCAATCTATGGTGACGTCTAAGGGTTAGGATAATACATATTTTATTACTTGCACTTCTACTAATGTAGTTTATCTTATCCAATGCCCTTGTGGCTTACAGTATTTGGGCTGCACCATAAGAACGATGCAGATAAGAATTAAAGAACATCTAGGGAATATCAGACGGGGGTTCCCTGGACACATTGTCACAATAAAATCATGTCCAGCGGGAAATCATGTCCAGCGGGAAACTTCCAGGCTGCAAACCCCCAGATTTATGACCTTAAGCTCACATTGGTCTGTTTTGACATGTGGTTTGACAATAGTGCCGTTTGAATCGGTGTGGCGCCGACTTTGCGGCGCCGCACCGATTCCCAAAAGTAGTTTTCATACATTTCATAGACATCTTTTGAATTCGCATGATTTTAAATCGGCCTCAGTGTGAACCTAGGCTGAGATTTACACCCCTCTCCAGCGGGAGATCGCGAATGACCGACGGACATCGGAGCCGCCAGTCACTCGCGCGGGGATGCCTGTGAACGAGTGGGGGCGGGGGCACGCCTCCGGCGGTGCGAGCTCGCCCCCTACAGGCTCCTGGGCGAGCAACGTAGTACTACGTCACTTTGCCCAGGAGGGGCTGACCGCCGCAGTATATGTACTTGCGAAGGTCGGCAAATGGTTAAAAAAAAAAAAACTTGTTTACTTCCAGCCTGGACCAGAAGTGATGTCATGACGTCGCTCCAGTTCTCCGAGGCCATATAGGTGATCAAAGCGGATCTACTCTTACATATTGCATTTTTGCAAGTGGTTAAGGGCTCTTTCACACGGAGCGGACCGCATTGCGATCCGCTCCGGCACTTTTTTTTTTTTGCACGGACACGGGCTGCCTTTCCTTTGCTGCCTTTCCGTTTTTTGAACGGAGGAAAAATAGGGTTCTGTTCCGTTCCAAAAAACGGAACAGAACTGAAAGGAAGAAACTCGGATGTCAGCGAATTGTATTCCGCTGACATCCGCAATGCCATTGACTTACATTATGTCCGTAAATCATCCGCAAAAAAATAGGATGATTTGCGGACATACGGAGCGCCCATGTGAAAGGGCCCTTACAATGACTCTTAACGACGCCGACAGATTTCATGTGGTAAGACGGGGCAGCAAAATCATCCAAACAATGGTAACAATCCAATGCAACCACTTAATACTATTTTTTTTTTTTTTCGGCTTAGTTCCATCGCAGTGAACAGGAATACAGTTTTCTATCATAAAACCCCAGACAGAAGATTTGTCAATCTGATCGTTTTTACAGTAAATCCATTTCTTCCTTCTAGATGTAATTTAAGGTCTGTGAGGGAAAATACTGGGGGGAAGGGGCGCTCAACCACTTTTGGTAGATAAAATCAGAGAATGCATTGACTGCGCAATTGTCCAGTAAAGTAACGCAGTGCCGAATCGCATAAAACGACCTGGCCGTTAAGGGGGCAAATCCTTCCAGTCCAGAAGTGGTTACGGAGGGTTCTTGGTTAGATTGGTGCAGAGGGATATGAAGGGGACGCTTTTATAAAGAAAGTGTAGTTGTTCTCCAAAAAGTTTAATTTTAGTATATTTCCTAATAGCTACGAAGTTTATACTGTAAATCCACTTTGTGTGCACCAAACGCCTTTGCAAACCAAGACATTACCTTTTAACCATTTGACCTCCGGAAGATATACCCCCCTTTATGCCCAGGCCATTTTTTGCAATACGTCTGCGTTATTTTAACTGGCAAATGCACGATCATGCAACGCTGTACCCAAATAAAATTGATGTACTTTTTCCCCCACAAATAGAGATTTCTTTTGGTGGTATTTAATCAGCTGTGCGGACAATTTAGAAAAAAAAAATATATATATATATTTTTTACTTTCTGCTATAAAACATAACATAACTAAAACACTAGGTTTTTGTCTCTTTTATTTTACTGTACTAAACACAATACCTTCTGTATACCCTTCTCTCCTCCCACTGCCATCCTCTGCTTTCTCTCTCTTCATATCTCTCTTTCTGTCTCGCGCTCACTCTTCCTATGTAACCTACACTGTGCAATATTTTCTTTTATCTCTTCTTGATGTCACTGCATCCAATCTCTCCTCTCTCACCTTCCTCCATACACAATTAAACATTGTACAATATGCCGTGTGTATCCCCCATCTCTTACTATTTCTTTTTCTCGAATTCTTGCTCGCTCTTTCTCTTTCTCTTCATCTCCCCACTCTCTTTGTTCCTTTCTTTCTTATCTGTCATGCTTTTACTTGCCTTTCTTTCTTATTGCTATTCATATTTTTCTTTCTTTCTTTCTTTCTTTCTTTCTTTCTTTCTTTCTTTCTTTCTTTCTTTCTTTCTTTCTTTCTTTCTTTCTTTCTTTCTTTCTTTCTTTCTTTCTTTCTTTCTTTCTTTCTTCCTTCTGGGACGACAGCCGTGCAGACCAATTGCAGTGTGCAGCGTACGGTCTGAGCACTGACAGGCTGACCCCCCACCCCTTCAACCTCTGCAACAATGCTGGCAGCATTCATACGTCTATTTCCCAAAGACAACCTCTGGATATGACACTGAGCACGTGCACTCAATGTCTTAGGTCAACCATGGCGAGGCCTGTTCTGAGTGGAACCTGTCCTGTTTAACAGCTGTATGGTCTTGGCCACTGTGCTGCAGCTCAGATTCCAGGTCTTGGCAATCTTCTTATAGCCTAGGCCATCTTTATGTAGAGCAGGGATGGGGAACCTATGTTCGGGGGGCCGTATGCGGCCCTCGAGGTCATTTGGTCCGGCCCCCCGTGCATCTGAGTCTGTGTCTCTCAGCTGATCTGTCAAAATGGAGCCGATTCTTCCTGTATAGTTTCGGCTCTGTTCTGACAGTCTGAGTGAGTCACAGTCGAAGTGATATCAAATGCACTCCAAATGTGACCTCTTCCTCCAGCGCGGCCCCGCTGCTAGCCAGCATTTCCCGCCAGCAGCAAACACAGCAGTACCAGCCAGAGCCAGCAGTACTCACAGCAGTACCAGCCAGCTGTACCCACGAGCAGTACCAGCCAGCTATACCTACCAGCAGTACCCGCCAGCAGTTCTTTTCAAAGCTTACCACCACAAAGAGTCGACTGCGCTCCAGACTAACCGACTCAAATCTGGAAAACCAGTTGCGAGTAGCAACATCATCAATACCAGCTAACATCACACACCTCACCAAAGAAGCAGTTGCAGCCATCACATTAGGGGTGAGTTAAATGTTTGACCAAATATAACAGGCTAATTTTTAAGTTGATAATTTTGTACGGCCCCCGAATGATTTTATAAATACCCAAATGGCCCTTGGCAGAAAAAAGGTTCCTCACCCCTGATGTAGAGCAACAGTTCTTTTTTCAGACCCTCAGAGAGTTATTTGCCATGAGGTGCCATGTTGAACTTCCAGTGACCAGTATGAGAGAGTGAGAGCGATAACACCAAATTTAACACACCTGCTCCCCATTCACACATGAGACCTTGTAACACTGCGGAGTCACATTACACCGGGGAGAGAAAATGGCTAATTGGGCCCAATTTGGACATTTTGTCTTAGGGGTGTACTCACTTTTGTTGCCAGCGGTTTAGACATTAATGGCTGTGTGTTGAGTTATTTTGAGGGGACACCAAATTTACACTGTTATACAAGCTGTACACTCACTACTTTACATTGTAGCAAAGTGTCATTTCTTCAGTGTTGTCACATGAAAAGATATAATAAAATATTTACTGTACATAAATGTGAGGGGTGTGCTCACTTTTGTTAGATACTGTATATACTGTATATATATATATACATATATTAAAAATTAAAAGCATTTTTATTATATTATATATAATATTTAAATATTAATATTATTATTATTATTATTATTATTATTTTTTTTTTTTACCTGCTGAAAGAAAAAATGCCTGTTGACCCTACCAGAAATCCAGTGCTGTCCTGCTCACTCTGCAGTCTTATTTCAAGAACCTTATCTTCCTTCTCGTGTTACTGAATTCAACTACTAAACACATTCCCTATTTGTTATGAAGATGATCTGAGGTCCTAATATATTTTCTTGAAAAGTTGATGGCTGCGCTGGACTGACTGGCTCGATAGAGGGTCTGTGGGTGGGTGGTAGGTGAGAGAGGGCCACTTGGGGAAATGAACTCCCAATCAATCTGGACCTACTGGATAAAAAAAGGCAGTGGACCCTTGTTAAGAGGTCTGGGCTGCTACCTTAAGATACGGCCTAGTGGTCGTTTCCAAAGTTTCTAGTGGTAGTCGCTTAAAGGGGCGCCCAAAATAAGCAATAAGAATCCCACTTGGATCAAAAGATCGTCATTTTATTGGTAGCAGAACATGTTAAAGCCAACGCGTTTCAGGGGAACAGAGACTCCCCCTTCTTCAGGGCATAAATGTTGCTATTAGTATATCTGCAACCGACAGCATAACCTAATATATTTTCTGTCCTAGGGTGACAAAACTGCTCCTCCATGGATACAGAACAGTGAGTAAATTTTGTCACCCTAAGGTAAGCGGTTTGAAGTCCATCATGATTGACAACCATGGCTTCCTCCATAGGCATACCTCCAGACTTTTTGAGATGGGAACGAGGGACACCTATTAGCTATAGTATGTAGGCATAGGACACACCCCTGTCACGCCCCCTTAAAGGAGAATTAAATAAAAAAAAACGATTAGTTAAAACCTCAAGTGTTTGTTTTTTTTACCACTACCATTCCTTTATATTGGCTCTTGAAATTTACAAATGCAGCAATTTAGAAATTGAATGAAAATTTTAGCAATGGGAAACAATTTCTGAAAGATAAAAAGTTAGTTTTATATACAAGTGAATTGATCGGTTTAAAATTAGGGAAAAATTAGGAGGAAAGATGGACTTTGTTCCAAATCAGGGACAGCCCCTCAAAATCAAGGATAGTTGGGAGCTGTGTCCAGGGCTGGGACAAGGGGTGGGCAGGAGGGATGGTTGCCCTGGGCACAATGGTTTTTTGCAGGGATGGGGGGGGGCACCTTGACCCTAACCCTAAGGGAAGGGGGGGCACAGTTTGGCATCCTTGCCCTGGGCGCTGGATGACCTTGTCCCGGAACTGGCTGTGTCCATAAGTACAGTGGAGGAGAGGGCGTAGCCACTCAGGAACAGAAAGTGTGTTACTGGTAGGATCACTCGATGTAAATAAAGGGAAAAAAACCTGATAACATAGAAAACTGATGCAGCCACAACATCTAGGGGCCATTAGCTGAAATGTTTTCTACATTTGCTCTTGTTTAATTACACTTTTAGTACAGGTTAGAATTTTTATATAAATAAATGAGGTTCCCCCCCTAAATTGAACGAATAATATCCCTTTGAACACTGGCCGTGAACTAAGTAGCAGCTAGTAATAGTTGGCCACATTCAGCTGGACTTGTTCTGTAATGTTGAAGATTTTGTAGCTTCTCCAAACCGCTTCTTTAGTTCCAGTGAGTGTCCGGAAGATACCCCAATATTTGTATCAACACAGGTGGCACAGACACCTTAATCCATTCACCATACAATGTGTCAAGGCAGATGTTGATTGTCCAAGAACAGGATTTGAGGTGTGAAAGTTATGGAACCACATGGTGGTCATGGGATATCTAGTAATAGTTGGCGAAATTCAGCTTCTATAATAATAAAGACATTTTGTAGCTTACCCAAGCCACTTCATCAGTTCTATTGAGTGTTGGTAATCTAGGGGAGTGCAGTAGTTAAGCTGTTCCCCCCAAGACAAGATGTTTGTACTATACGTGTTTGTAGTTAGGGCAGCAATTTTGATAAAGTCCTTTAAACTGGCACCCTGCCCTATGTTGCTTGGCAACCGTGCCCTGCCAGTCTTGGAAGTCGCTGAAGAGCTTTATTAATAGATCAATGGGTTCGTTTCGGAGGCCCTGTGGGAAGAAGCACACAGTATTTCTTAACTAGGACTGGCGTTTAAGGACCATGTACCCAGCAAGCCTATCCTTCGGGGAAAGTGGAAGGACATTTTCAACTTGGTGGGGTAAGGCTGATTGCATTCCTCCTTCAGAGGAATGCCGGGATTATATTCTACCTTCTGCTAGGATGCAGTCTCACTCTCTTACCCTGAAGAACTTTTGTAACCTGTTTGACCATGAAGCAACCAATTATTTTATAGGTCTGAATATTCATTTAATGTTATTTGGTAAAGACAGAATCCTTGTTAAGGAGCTTGATGTGGACTTTTGGACATAGGCTTGCACCCAAGAAAAAGGGACCAAGGTTGCTAGGAAGACACGGCCCATGGAATTGGGGGGCCTGAGTTCAGGTTAGGCCAGGCTGGGTTGCTTACAGAGTGTCTAAGTGGGGTGATTACTAGAAGTTTTGCTTAGGCAACTATGGGAACCCTGATGTGCCCCGTGGTCAGGAACTACAACATGCCCATAAGTAACCCAACCTGAAAAAAAAAGGCTTAAAGTACACTACACATGGTCCTGTTACATTATAGGAAAATATCTCAGCATTTAAAACTATACAGGTAGCACAGTCACCTTAATACAATCTTCATGGAATGTGCCAAGGCAGATGTTGAATGTCCAAGATCAGGATAGGACAATCTTGCCTTGTCTTTTGTTTCTCGTGAACCTTGAACTCCTATCCCCTCCCATGAACTTTTCATTTAAGTCATGTCTTTGCACTTCCAGTTTGCCAGATTATTGTGCTCTTCTCCAGCCAATATCTTCCTCCTGCTGCTCATATGTTCACTACCACTTGTTACTGTCTCTGGCTTGTTCCTCAACTATGGTTCTACTTGATCCCAACCTGCAACCATTTATTACTGATCTTTGGCTTATTCCTCGACTACGCTTCCATTTCATCCCTACCTGCAACCATTATTACTGACCTTTGGCTTGTACCTCAACTACGCTTCCATTTCATGCCTACCTGCAACCATTTATTACTGACCTTTGGCTTGTACCTCAACTACGCTTCCATTTCATCCCTACCTGCAACCATTTATTACTGACCTTTGGCTTGCTCCTTGACTACGCTTCCATTTCATCCTCACCTGCAACCATTTATTACTGACCTTTGGCTTGTTCCTTGACTACGTTTCCATTTCATCCTCACCTGCAACCATTTATTACTGACCTTTGGCTTGCTCCTTGACTACGTTTCCATTTCATCCCTACCTGCAATAACTTTACTGACCTTTGGCTCATTTACTGAATATGCTTCCGTTTGATACCTACCTGTTTTATCTGCTACCAGACCTTTGCTTGCTCATCTCCTAGTGGGGTGATCCTGAGAACCATGACATGGTAATAATGCGCAGCAAAACCCATCTCTACCATCAGGAGCTCTGGTGAACACTGGTTAGTACTTAGACCCCGCAACTTGGGTGAGCCCGTGTCATCTGCCAGGGAGATCTGCTTTTCTACTTATCTTGCTGGTCAGTGGGAGCCTCTCTACTGCTATAGCTACTGGCCTTCTGGCCATGGCAGAATGTTCATGTCTAATCATGTGCTACCTCTGTGTATTTAAATGCTGAGGAATGTTCCTCCCCTTCTTAGAACTTAATAAGTGACTGGAGTAAGCTACAAAATGTCTTTAACATTACAGAACCGGTTAAAGTTGACTAAATATTCCTAGCGATATCAAATCTTCATTGGGCCTGTTGATAAATACCAATATACCGGGTGCAGTGGTGAGTGAAATCTTTGAGTAAGCCGTGGCGCCGTGTGCTGTAATTATTTCTGCAGTTCTGGTTTGTTGAAATTTCATGTAGCTCACAATGACATTATTTCCTAAGCGATGAGAAATGTGAGGGTCTAGATCTTGTTAAATCTTGATGCTGTGATTTCTCCGAGAGAAGCGGGATTAGCGAGAAAGTGGAACACCTCAAGGTCATCCGCTGGGGCTCCGCGCATCTCCCGAGTTCATCGGGCCACTTTCCAAGCACATTTTTTTCTGTGAAAATAACAAGATGTCACTGACAAGGTTTTATCAGATCCGGTATTAGCCATACAATGCAGCTTTTCTGCTCGACCATAATCCTTTGCAGTTCCTTCAAAATCTCAGCACATGAGCAAGTAAGTTATAATAACAAAAAAATATATATACCTGGTCAGCACGATAAACTGAACAATCAAAACATTTGTGTGGAGGGAAAATTAGATTTTTTAAAGGATTTTTTAAAATATATATTTGAATGGGATAATTTTAAAAGAAATGTATTGTGGTTTTACACATCTTTATTGTGTTTAGTACTAATGCATTGTTTCATTATTATTATTATTATTATTATTATTATTATTATTCCCTTTTAGTTAGCTAAATATAAAACATCACTTTCTAAAGTGTATCCAAACCCAAAACAAAAAATGTAACAGCCACTCCACTGTACACACTATGCTGCACATCACACCGTCCTGATTCCTGCACTGTATACAATATGGTGCGTGCTAAAAAGTCATGACCCCTGCATTGTATACACTATGTTGTACGTTACATAGTCCTGATACAGTCATCTGCACTGTTTACATTATGTTGTACATTACACAGTGCTGACCCCTGCACTGAATACAATATGTTGTACATTACACAGTCCTGATCCCTGCACTGTATACCCCATGTTGTACATTAAACAGTCCTGCACTGAATGAAATATGTTGTATGTTACACAGCCCTGACCCGTGCACTGTATACAATATATTGTATATTACAGAGCCCTGATCCCTGCACTGTATACACTATGTTGTACATTACACAGTCCTGACCCTTGCTCTGTATACACTATGTTGTACATTACTCTCCTGCCCCTTGCTCTGTATACACTATGTTGTACATTACTCTCCTGCCCCTTGCTCTGTATACACTATGTTGTACATTACACAGTCCTGCCCCTTGCTCTGTATACACTATGTTGTACATTACACTCCTGCCCCTTGCTCTGTATACACTATGTTGTACATTACACAGTCCTGCCCCCTGCTCTGTATACACTATGTTGTACATTACACAGTCCTGCCCCTTGCTCTGTATACACTATGTTGTACATTACACAGTCCTGCCCCTTGCTCTGTATACACTATGTTGTACATTACACAGTCCTGCCCCTTGCTCTGTATACACTATGTTGTACATTACACAGTCTTAACCCCTGCTCTGTATAAACTATGTTGTACATTACACAGTCCTGCCCCCTGCTCTATATACACTATGTTGTACATTACACAGTCCTGCCCCTTGCTCTGTATATACTATGTTGTACATTACACAGTCCTGCCCCTTGCTCTGTATACACTATGTTGTACATTACACAGTCCTGCCCCTTGCTCTGTATACACTGTGTTGTACATTACACAGTCCTGACCCTTGCTCTGTATACACTATGTTGTACATTACACAGTCCTGACCCTTGCTCTATATACACTGTGTTGTACATTACACAGTCCTGACCCCTGCTCTGTGTACTCTATGTTGTACATTACACAGTCCTGATCCCTGCCCTGTATACACTGTGTTGTACATTACACAGTCTTGGTCACTGCGCTGTATATGGTGTGTTGTGCGTTACACAATCCTTGACCTCTGCACTGTATACACTATGTTATACATTACACAGTGATAACCCCTGCACTATATACGCTATATTATACATTTTAAAGTCCTGACTCCTATGCTGTATACTCTATGTTGTACATTACACAGTCCTGATCCCTGCTCTGTATACACTATGTTGTACATTGCACAGTCTTGGTCACTGCACTGTATATGTGTAGCGGGGTTAAACATGCCTAAAGACACTGTTTGATATGTGGGAAGGAACTAGGCTCCCTCTAGTGGTAGCTGCATGGAATTTCCCGGGCTGTGACTTCCTTTTCACAAGATGAAGAAACTACATCTCCCAGGCTGCTTTGCAAGATCCAGGAACTAGGCTCCCTCTAGTGGTAGCTGCATGGAATTTCCCGGGCTGTGACTTCCTTTTCACAAGATGAAGAAACTACATCTCCCAGGCTGCTTTGCAAGATCCAGGGTGCACGGCTGCACCGCACGGCACTATGGGGGAGGTTATTTAAAGGAGAGAGAAGCGCGCGGGGGGGGGGCCTTTCTGCGCTGGACTCTGAGGAACCAGCGAGCGAGAGTGAAGGACTGACACTGGATATTGGGCCAGAGCCTTTTAGCCTGGAGGGACGACGTGGAACCGTCCCATCTCAAGCACGAGGCACATTCCTGGAGGTCATACTGCTGTTTGCCGAGACCGGAAGTCATCCGCCAGAAGGACCCCGCGCGGCTGGCATATAGCCAAAGGACTGAGACCGCAGTGGAAGCGCGCGAAGGAGAAACTTCTGTTGGTGAGAGGGCACATGCCCAATAACTGACTTTATCTGCTGAAGAGACAGTTTTATCTACAGATAGCGGTAGCGCAGCAGGAGGTGATAAAACCCCGGGGTTTATCACCATACTCTCTCAGGAGACTCATAGACAAACAATAAGGTCTGTAAAGGAGTCGCCAGAGGCTTATCTCTCTCGCAGAAGTTATTGCTCAGTTACGCAGACACCCTGCGGTGACAACTAACAGCTCGTTGTTTTTTCTTTCTTGATCTTTATTCCTAATCTGGATTACAAATGAGCTCTATTCAATAACCTTGCTAGCGAAGATCAACAAGAAAGAAGAGAACTCTGGGAGAGGGACTCAGATAGGCCCACCTACCTGGTACTGTGTCTAGCCTTAATGCAGGAGGAGTGTGGGGGTATTCTTTTACCTTTTTAAAGCTGTTTTAAATAACCTTTTATGGACTTGTATTGTATTGTATTGTATCTCCCCTATTCAATTTGATACATAGTAAACTAAGTTTGGTTAATTACAATCTTGTGCGTTGTTCCATTGTGTCACCCAGAAGGACTACTATTCAAGAAGGTAACAAGGTATTGTTGCATAGTGAAGTATTGTATTCCAACCTGTGTATCTATTTGATAGTCCAGTCCTATTCTGGGTCAGTTGTGCCTGAGGAGGGATCGAGCCAATTTGATTGGGTTGTTAGGCAGGGTGTAGACCCAATAATATAATCAGCAGCTCCTGCGGGGGTGGTGCTACACGTGGGGGCTCGTCCGGGATTTCTACAGTCCTGCAACACAACCCTCTCAGCCCCAGAATCCCCTCCCACGCAGAAATGGATCCTGTCGCTGCTGCTGAGTGGTGCAAGGAAGAGAATGTCATAGTGGAAAATGGCCTGGTGGTTGAAATCAAGGGAGAAGCCTGGACTGAAGAAAAGCTCCTCCCTGTTTTAAGGGCACTATCCACAGACAGGAAATTCTGGGTGATTGACATAAAAACTGACACCACTGCCCCACACACGTATGCACTGTGTGAGTGGAGGAAAGGGGTCCCTGATTATTTCAATGGAAACAGTGTAAAAACTATTGACCAAACAGAACTTTTCCTGATACATCCAGGAGTTCCTACTGCGGGTCCCTCATCCACCACCCCTGGGGTATCCAGCCAAGAAAAAGGTGTCCAAGAAGGGCATCCTGAGTCATCACCTTTGTCGACTTTTAGCTCAGAACTGTGTGCTGTTCTTGGGGAGATTGTGGCAAAATGTAGCAGGGACTCCTCGAGCTATCTGATGACTGGATATAGGAA
Organism: Pelophylax lessonae; assembly: GCF_965119305.1. NCBI lineage: Eukaryota > Metazoa > Chordata > Amphibia > Anura > Ranidae > Pelophylax > Pelophylax lessonae. The sequence goes on along the minus strand of NC_138777.1, from coordinate 220,101,912 downwards.
GCTCCGGACATTCTCTGGGAAACAGCCTGTGCCTTCAGCAGAAGATGGGTTCGAAGAGTGGCTAGATACCGCCACTCAGGCTTTGGAGGAATGGGAGGTACCAGAACAGCACAAGAAGCAGAGGATCACAGAGAGTTTAAGGGGACCTGCATTAGAGGCTGTACGTAATCTAAAGCTTAGCAAGAAGAACTGCACTGCACAGGATTATTTGGACATTCTGCAAGATGTGTTTGGTCGGACGGAGAACGCGGCTGAACTTCTCTACCAGTTGGACCACTGTTATCAAGAAGAGGGGGAGAAGTTGTCCGAATTCATTAAACGTCTGGATAGGATTATCCACCAGATTCTGTTAAAGAAAGGAATAGACCCCCGGAAAATAGATGAGACTCGTGCACGACAGGTTCTGAAAGGGGCTCAACCTTTAGATCCCATTGCCATACTGTTACGAACTCGTCGAGATGGCGGCATTCTAGAATACCCCGATCTGATTCGAATGGTCAGAGAGGAAGAGGTCATGTTGGACAACAAGAAGAAAAGTCGGCAGTTTGACTCAACTGCCCGGGTTGGAGTGATAAGTGTGGAAGAGGGTGACTCTCAAGTTGAACTCCTAAAGACCCAAGTGTCTCAGTTGATAGAAATGGTGTCCATCCTGACTGGTCAGGTATCCACTCTACCCAAGGGGAGTATATCGGAGAGGCCAGATGAACCTGTTAGTCTCAGCACAGATCCAGAGCCACGGCCTGCAAGATTGTTAACTTGTTTCAACTGCGGGGGAGTTGGGCATGTTAGAAGGGTATGTCCCAGCTCAGGAAATGCTGCCGCGAAACCTCGCGAGCCAGCGGGAAACTTCAGAGGACACCGGTGAAGGAGTCAACCGGGTGTCCGCCAGTCTTAAGGGACTCCAGAAGTGGTGCAGGATCAGGGAAACTGAGTCAGGGGGTCAGACCCAAATATAACACCCCCAGTTCTAGACTCCGGGTTACTGAGGGAAGGAAAGTCAATGCACACCGGATTCGGCGGGGGCCTAGATCAAGAAAGAAGGAGTGGCCTACCGGAGAGGTCCATCTGAAGATCTGGAGGAGAAGTGGCAACTGTTCTTACCAGCTAAATACAGAGAGGGAGTTCTGGCCGCTCTTCATGATAATCATGGCCATCTGGGGCCCGAAAGAACCTTTCAGCTTGTCAGGGACAGGTTCTACTGGCCTTGTATGAGGGCCGAAGTTGAAGGATACTGTCATTCTTGTGTCCGGTGTATACAGAGGAAGACTCTGCCACGTCAAGCAGCCCCAATGGGCCATCTACAAAGTCAGGGACCCATGGAGCTGGTGTGCATTGATTTCCTTTGCTTAGAGCCTGATCTGAGTGGCCAGGGGAATGTCCTTGTGGTAACAGACCATTTTACCAGATATGCTCAAGCATTCCCAACAAGGGATCAGAAGGCCTCAACGGTAGCCAAAGTTCTTGTAGAGAAGTTCTTTGTACATTATGGGTTACCACAACGCCTCCATTCTGATCAGGGAAGGGACTTTGAAAGCAGACTGATCAAGAGACTGTTAGATATGTTAGGCATTCAAAAGACTAGAACCACTCCCTACCATCCACAGGGGGATGCTCAGCCTGAACGATTTAACAGGACTCTTTTGGATATGTTGGGGACTTTGAGCTCAGAGAAGAAACAGCATTGGGGCAAGCACGTAGCTGCCATTGTGCATGCCTACAACAGCACTGTCAGTGATGCTACTGGATATTCCCCTTATCGGCTGATGTTTGGAAGGGAGGCTCGGTTGCCAGTGGATTTGGCCTTTGGCATTTCGCCTGATCATACCTCTTCAGCATCGCATAGAGGATATGTGGACCGACTGCGGAAGAGTCTGAAAGCGGCCTATGACAAGGCTCAGGCCACATCTGATCAACGTGGACTGCGGAATAAAAAAAATTTCGACCTAAAAGTTCGGATCCATGACCTGCAACCAGGGGACAGGGTTTTGTTGAGAAACTTGGGTGTCCCGGGAAAACACAAGTTGGCAGACCGCTGGAAGTCCCAACCTTATGTTATCTGCAAGCAACTGCCAAACCTTCCTGTGTACCAAATTCGGCCTGAAGGAAGTGTGGGTCCATTGAAGGCTTGGCATCGGAACCATTTGCTGCCTCTCTCTGAAGCGGTTCGTATGCCCCCTGTGGAAGACTTGTCAGAGGCCCCTTCGACTTCTCGCCGGTCCAGACCAGTTACCAGATCTCAGACGACGCTCCCAGATGAGGGAGAGGGAAGTTCTCCATCTGAAGATTTGGAAGATGAAGAGGAGGTACCCGACTGGTTGTGGTCATCTCAGTTGCCAGAACCCACACCTGCCTCCCTGTCTTCATCTGACTTGGCTGATAGAGGAGCCCTTCGGGCAGAAGCCCCTGAATTCATACCCTTTCATATGCTTCCAGAAGAAGCAGCTGAGGATGAAGATCCTGAGGAGGAGGTTGCACCCTTCTCTGAAGAAGAACTGACCTCTCTTGAACCATCAGGTTCCTCTGTGTTGGAACATGAGGAGGGGGACATTGAAGAATCCTCAGAAGTGCCTGATCCTAGCACCTCTGAGAGCATGCCTCCACGGGAATAGAGGGAAAGGAGAGTCATTCACCCACCTAAGAGACTGACCTATGATCAATTGGGTGAATGTTCGGAAGAAGCTGTTTTTACCTCCAAAAGATCTCCTGACCAGCCTAGTTCCTCCACTGTAGATTTGGTGGGGGACAACCCTAGCTCACCCCCAGGCACAACTGTACAAGCCACCCAAGTTTTGGGGGGTCTGTGAGAGATCATGAGAACAAAGTATTGAAGTAGAAAACGTTTGCATTTAAGTTTGTACATAAGGATATTGGGTTTGGCCATTATAATAAGCACAGTTTTTGATGTTCACAATTTGGTTTACTTTGTGAGTTAATGTTTGCGCACATTTTGTTGCTCTGACCTCACTATATGTTTTTTTCTCTTTCTCACCTTTTGATGTTTTTTTTTCAACACAAACTTTAAGATGTAAGTGTTTAAGAAATTGCAAAGGCACATGTGCTTTTTAAAGGAGCACTATATAAAAGCACTAGAAATCAGCACTATATTAACACTGTAGAAATCACTTATTTGCTTATTAATTGCACTTTATCGTTTTACTGTTGCACTGCTATTAGAATACAAAGTTGGATGTATTCAGATTGACTTATTTCAGCAAAATGTTAATGTTTTTGTTGTATAATGCCAACCTATGCACTAGGGTACATACTGTTGACCTCTTTGGGGACCAAAGTTTCTCAAGTGGGGGGAGTGTGTAGCGGGGTTAAACATGCCTAAAGACACTGTTTGATATGTGGGAAGGAACTAGGCTCCCTCTAGTGGTAGCTGCATGGAATTTCCCGGGCTGTGACTTCCTTTTCACAAGATGAAGAAACTACATCTCCCAGGCTGCTTTGCAAGATCCAGGAACTAGGCTCCCTCTAGTGGTAGCTGCATGGAATTTCCCGGGCTGTGACTTCCTTTTCACAAGATGAAGAAACTACATCTCCCAGGCTGCTTTGCAAGATCCAGGGTGCACGGCTGCACCGCACGGCACTATGGGGGAGGTTATTTAAAGGAGAGAGAAGCGCGCGGGGGGGGGCCTTTCTGCGCTGGACTCTGAGGAACCAGCGAGCGAGAGTGAAGGACTGACACTGGATATTGGGCCAGAGCCTTTTAGCCTGGAGGGACGACGTGGAACCGTCCCATCTCAAGCACGAGGCACATTCCTGGAGGTCATACTGCTGTTTGCCGAGACCGGAAGTCATCCGCCAGAAGGACCCCGCGCGGCTGGCATATAGCCAAAGGACTGAGACCGCAGTGGAAGCGCGCGAAGGAGAAACTTCTGTTGGTGAGAGGGCACATGCCCAATAACTGACTTTATCTGCTGAAGAGACAGTTTTATCTACAGATAGCGGTAGCGCAGCAGGAGGTGATAAAACCCCGGGGTTTATCACCATACTCTCTCAGGAGACTCATAGACAAACAATAAGGTCTGTAAAGGAGTCGCCAGAGGCTTATCTCTCTCGCAGAAGTTATTGCTCAGTTACGCAGACACCCTGCGGTGACAACTAACAGCTCGTTGTTTTTTCTTTCTTGATCTTTATTCCTAATCTGGATTACAAATGAGCTCTATTCAATAACCTTGCTAGCGAAGATCAACAAGAAAGAAGAGAACTCTGGGAGAGGGACTCAGATAGGCCCACCTACCTGGTACTGTGTCTAGCCTTAATGCAGGAGGAGTGTGGGGGTATTCTTTTACCTTTTTAAAGCTGTTTTAAATAACCTTTTATGGACTTGTATTGTATTGTATTGTATCTCCCCTATTCAATTTGATACATAGTAAACTAAGTTTGGTTAATTACAATCTTGTGCGTTGTTCCATTGTGTCACCCAGAAGGACTACTATTCAAGAAGGTAACAAGGTATTGTTGCATAGTGAAGTATTGTATTCCAACCTGTGTATCTATTTGATAGTCCAGTCCTATTCTGGGTCAGTTGTGCCTGAGGAGGGATCGAGCCAATTTGATTGGGTTGTTAGGCAGGGTGTAGACCCAATAATATAATCAGCAGCTCCTGCGGGGGTGGTGCTACATATGCTATGTTGTGTGTTACACAGTTTTGACCCCTGCCGTGCCCTGTATACACTAATTTGTACCAAACACAGTTCTGACCCCTGACCTGTATGTGTTATGTTGTCTTACACATTCCCCCATCCCTGTGCTGGAGGCATTATGTTGTACGTTTCCTGACCAAAGTGTTAATTGTCTAAACAGCTGCTGATTGCTAAGTCATTCCCAACTGTTTTAATGAAGTTCTAATTTAATGCAGACTCAGACAGCGTGATAGCTCTCTGTTTATATTCCGTGTGCAGAAAAGCATACGGTATGCAATGAATTAGTTGAATTTTATACATAAGACCTTATTTTCTGTAGTTTGTGTATGGAAAAGCTTGGTGTAATTTGATCTTCTGCTTATCAGGTTGGGTCACAATATACTCTTGGGGCTGTTAAAAATCCTTGGGAGCCCTTAACCACTTAAGCCCCAGAAGATTTTACCCCCTTCCTGACCAGGGCCTATTTTGCGATTCGGCACTGCGTGACTTTAACGGACAATTGCGCGGTCGTGCGACGCTGTACCTAAACGAATTTGGCGTCCTTTTTTTCCCACAAACAGAGCTTTCTTTTGGTGGTATTTGATCACCTGTGCAATTTTGTGATCATGCGCTATAAACAAAAAAAGAGCGTCAATTTTGCAAAAATAACAATATTTTTCAAATTTTTTTATATGAAATTCCCCCCCAAAAAAAATGTAAAAATCTAAATTTTTTAACATTTTCGGCCAATTTGTTTTATGCTACATATGTTTGGTAAAAAAAATCGCAAAAAGCATATTTTGATTGGTTTGCACAAAAGTTATTGCGTTTACTAACAAAGGGAAAGATGAGGTGTTAGAGGTAAAGGGTATTATATACAGTACATAGCTATTGGTGAGGATCCATTTTATTCTGGTCAGACCTGAGTAGGCTGAGTGCTTTTCATTGTACAGGTGATTAAATAAGGCCATATGTGAGCCAGCCCTAACTGGTAATGCAGCTTACGCAGAGCAATGCATTAAAAGCATGCATTGCATATTAAGAGGTTGACATTTTTCCACTGGGTTCAGAACTTCTCAGCTTTGACTTGCAGAGAAGAAGGAGTGATCACTTCCAGGGATAACACGGTGAAGCATAATTATGAACCAGATATAAAATACCAAATCAAGAGGGCCTTGCCCAATAAAGACTCAGTAATCAATTTTATTGGGGTGGGCAAGGCTACAAGGCACCAAACCTAGAGGGCCTTGCCCATTAGGACTCTATAACCAAATATACTGGGGTAGGCAAGGGGACACAGTGCCAAATCAAGAGAACCTTTCCCAATAAAGAGACACAGTAACAAAATATATTGGGATGAGCAAGGCTATAAAGCATCATATCAAGCGGGCCTTGCCCAATAAAGACTAGGTAACTAATTGTTTTGAGGTAAGCAAGGCTACAGGACACCAAACAATGAGAGTCTTTCCCAATAAAGATTCCATAACCAATGATATTGGGATGTGCAAGGCTAAAAGGCACCAAACCAAGAGGTCCTTGGCAAAAAGACTCTATACCCAAATATACTGGGGTAGGTAAGGTGACAAAGCACCAAACCAAGAGGACCTTGCCCAATAAAGACTCTGTAACCAATTATATTGGAGTGGGTACGACTTCAAAGCACCATACTATGAGAACCTTGCCTTAGAAAGACCGCCTGTGTTTTATGATGTTCAACATGTTCTGTGTTTTTCTTTTTTTTTTGTTAAATTGACAATAAACATTACGCAAACTTTTGAAATTTTTATTATAGTTATGCCCCTTTAACCACTTAAGCCCCAGAAGATTTTACCCCCTTCCTGACCAGGGCCTATTTTGCGATTCGGCACTGCGTGACTTTAACGGACAATTGCGCGGTCGTGCGACGCTGTACCTAAACGAATTTGGCGTCCTTTTTTTCCCACAAACAGAGCTTTCTTTTGGTGGTATTTGATCACCTGTGCAATTTTTTGATCATGCGCTATAAACAAAAAAAGAGCGTAAATTTTGCAAAAATAATATTTTTCAAATTTTTTTATATGAAATTCCCCCCCAAAAAAAATTTAAAAATCTAAATTTTTTAACATTTTCGGCCAATTTGTTTTATGCTACCTATGTTTGGTAAAAAAAAAAAAACGCAAAAAGCATATTTTGATTGGTTTGCGCAAAAGTTATTGCGTTTACTAACAAAGGGAAAGATTTTTGTCATTTTTGTTGTTTTTTTTTTCTACGCGTAATGGCGGCGATCTGCGATTTTTTTTGCGTTACTGCGACATTGCGGGGGACAGATGGGAGCCTTGACTGACATTTTTGACACTTTTTGGGTTACCAGTGACATTTCTACAGTAATCAGTGCTATACATATGCACTGTTACTGTAAAATTGCACTGGCAGTGAAGGGGTTAACTTTTTTTAGAGGGAGGGGCTATGTGTGTCCCTAGGGGCGTGATTCTAACTGTGATTGGCTGTGGCTTGAGATGTACGAACAGTGATCAACGGTTCTACATAGTAGAACCGTATGATCATCATTCATACACCGGGGAGAATGACAGGCGACTTGCTTACATTAGCCGCCTGCCTTTCTCCCTCTCCACCGACGATCGCGAGTGACCGGCGGACGATCAGGTCCGCCGGTCACACGCGCGGGGGGGGGGTCCGTGACCGCGCGGGAGCGCGCCTCCGGCGGCACGCGCTCGCTCCTGAGACCCTCACAGGCTAGCGACGTAGACCTACGTCGCTCTGCCTGCGAGGGGCTAACTGCAGTAGGAGATATACTGTGCGTAGTCGGCAAGTGGTTAAAGAAGTTGTAAAGTCAGGAAGGTTTTTTATCTTAATGAATTCTATGCATTAAGATAAAACAGCCTTCTGTGTGTAGCAGATCCCCCCCCCCCCAGCACCCTCTAATACTTACCTGTGCCCCAGGGCCGGCCCTACCATGGGTCCCACTAGGTCCGTTGGATCCAGGAAGAACTTTGAGAGAGGCAGCAAGTGAAGGCCCAATATTTTTTTCCAGCAGTTTTGTGTGTCATCAGTTTGCGGCGCTTTACGGGTGGCATTTCCCCCGTCTCATACTGCCGCCCCTAGTTCAAATTGATGAGTATGAGGAGGTGGAGCATTTCCTCCTGAGAACGTCCCTCATGTGATTTTGGTGTGCGCAATGACGTCAGACATCAGCGCACTTCATCTCACGCAGGGCAGGCTGGATTTTCTAGGGTGGTGGCTGCGGCAGACATGGGAGTGACAGGAGGACAGACAGTGGGTGTTTAATGGACCAGTCCAGTGGTGAGTTATGGAAGAAGATAACAGTATATATAATATTTTCTAAATGTTATATTTAATAAAGTTTGTTTTTTGTCCCTATACCCCACAAAGCAGCCCCTTAACCCCCCCCCCCTCCCCCACAATGCAGCTCCCTAACCCCTCCACAATTCAGCCCCTAACATTGTGCATATAGACAAGGTGCTGTTGCATGTAAATCTGACTTCCTGATAAATGTAATATTAGTTTTAATCATCATAATATAAAATAATGAATGTGGGGGCCTTTTGGTGGGCATAATTTTTTATTTTTTTTTGGGAGGGTGTGGGGTGGGGCAGCATTTTATTCTTGGACCGAGGTAGCACAATGTCTTGCCCCCTCTCTGTCCAGCAATCTCCAAGAGTCCCTCGGCCGTCCTGGGATTCTCCCTCCTTAATTGGCTAAGATACAGTCATGGCGCTATTGGCTCCTGCGGCTGTCAATCAAAGTCAGTAAGCCAATCAGGAGAGAGAGGGGGTGGGGCTGAATGGATACACGGAGCTGTAGCTCAGCTCAGGTGCCCCCATAGCAATCTACTTGCTGTGGGGGCACTCAATAGGAGGGAGGGGCCAGGAGCAGGAAGGAGGGACCCGAGAAGAGGAGGATCCGGGCTGATCTGTGCAAAACCAACTGTACAGAGGAAGTAAGAATAACATGTTTGTTAATCACTAAGTGTAATTTCTGTCTGTTGTCTCCTTCCTCTACTATCAGCATGAGTCACTTCTGACTAGTTTTCCTGACAAGAAGAGAAAAATGGGGCCAGGGGAAGGATCTCCAGCTGATTGACAGCCTCAGCTCTGTTCCTGTGTGCTGTGTGAGGGGGAGGGGGTGTCCCTTCGTTCCAATCAGCTCTCAGAGCTCTCCTCACTGAGCTCTGCAGAGTGTAACTTTAGCTCTCCATCCTTTTTTTCTAACAGTGCAGACAAGCTTTATAAATTCTGCACTTTGAAGGGCTGTAGAGAAGATAAGACTGCAGATAAACAGGTACAGCTTATGCAGGAGGATTTGTTTCATCTCTGTGCATCACCTGAGGCCAGTCACTCCACTGGGTGTATATATAAGGGTTTACAACTACTTGAACAAATGTCTTATATGGTGCTTGGGTGAGAGGGAAGGAGCCCACGGTGTCCAGAAAAATGCCACCCTTGGAGTAGGGTTCACAAAACTTTTATTGAAAGTGTAAAACATGAACAGAAAGTCAGCACGTTTTGGGGGGAATGGACTTCCCCTTCTTCAGGGTTGTTAATGCATATTTATGGGTTGTGATTTCTACATTCCCAGCTCCCAATTGACAAAGTGTCGCCTTGTGATTTTGCAGATGGGGAAGAAGGGGGAGTAGGGGGAGTCTATTTCCCAAAACCTATTGGCTTGATGTTCATGTTTTATCTTTTCAATAAATGTTTTGTGAACCCTACACCATGAGTTTTAACACTGGGTGCTCCTTCCCTCTCATCCAAGTCTTCTCAATGAAATGACCACACAGTTGTACCAGAAAGGCAACAGTCCAAACCCACAAGGGGGTCCACCACCATCATCCATCGCTGGGCTCAACTCACTGGAAGATATTTCTTCCTCACTGCCCATGTAGCCACCTACTCAGGACTAGATAGTGATTCAGTCCAGCATGGTCTCCAGCCCTAACCTAAAATGGTGCAAGCTACAGTGTTTTAGGGAGCCTGGGGTGTGGGACTCCTCACCTTTCACTGGTGGCCTCTTGTTACCAAATGATTTAACTTATTGGCGTCTTCTAGCTATCACCTACGATATATGGCATTATAAGTGCACATAGTGTTTACATTTGTACTGTTGACCAGCTAGCAACGTTGTATCAGTTCCAAATATGGTTGATTGGATTATTGATGACATAGAGAAAACCCTGAAAGCTTTATGTCAGCCACACCGTCCTAAAGGAATGATTCATTTTCAGTATACTTTTCCTACTCTCACAGGACTAGACTTTTACATCCAAAAGGCCTGCTGTAGCAGTGTAAAGTAAATTAAGTATATCTCCACGTATTATACAACAGAACATCTGGTGCAGAGCATCCTTCTTAAACACCGACACTGATAACTGTACTGGAATGGTAAAAAGAGTACTTCCAAATGCCTATATCCAATATCCCGGTTTCTTTATTAAATGCCTGTTAAAGATACTGTATAAATCATTCCCAGCAACTATTTAATACATTAAAAATAAGACAATAGTTCTGTCAGCCACTGTAGCACTTTATTAGGAAAATAGGAGTTTTTGGTAAAAATCTGGTCATTTTGCCGTGATACAGTGGAGATTTTTATAGGATGCAATTGTTTTTAAATGGTTACCAGAGGCTTGGGGAACTTCTTTTTACTGTCCTGGACCTTTTTCCAAAAAAAATCCATTTGTTAGCTTTAAATTACCCCTTTTGTGTGAGTTGCATTGCTAACACAATGCCCTCTTCCCATACTTTGTCCACTTTGGCAAGAGTAGGGTGCTTGTGGCCAAGACTGTATAGCATTGGTGTCCATTCCTTGTCAAAGTGCATAGAGAATTATGATATATTGAGGTTGATTTACTAAAGACCAATAGACTGTCCACTTTGCAAAGGGCAGTTGCCCTCTGCAAGTGCAGTTGCTCCAGAACTTAATAAATGAAGTATGTCTTCACTGTGCAAAGAATACCCAATCACGTGCAAGTAAGAAAATAAAAAAAAAAAACAGCATTCTGTTTGCTCATGATTGGATGATGGAAGTCTCTGCTCATTTACTAAGCTCTGGAGCAACTGCACATGCAGAGAGCAACTGCACTTTGCAAAGTGCACAGTCTTTTTGCCTTTACTAAATCAACCCCATTGTGTCTTCTGTGCAGGCCAAGCAGTGCCAAAGTGAATGGCAATGTTTAACCACTTGCCGACCAGTCACATTGACTGTACTGCGGCAAAGTGGCTCGTTCCCGTCCAGCGACGTAGACCTACGTCGCTGGACTCCTCCCCTTGTGGGCGGCACACGCGCGCCGTTGGAGGCTCGCTCCCGCTGTATTCAGTCACAGCGGGAGTCGGGCCAGGGGAGGAGCGGAGGTGATCACCGCCGCTCTTCCCCGATCGTCGGGGAATCGGGTCTGGAGATCCGCCCGCTTGTGTAAACAAAGCGGGCGGATCTCCTAAGTGACAGGCAGGGTCAGATTGCAGGGTTCAGCATAGCTGAACCTGCGATCTGTCCCTGTGTCACTCAGTCACCTCCCCCCACACACGTTAGTAAGCACCAGGCATACATTAACCCCTCCCTCTCCAATAAAACTAACCCCTTCCCTGCCAGTGTAATTTTTACAGTAACAGTGCATATGTATAGCCCTGATTACTGTAGTAATGTCACTGGTACCCCCAAAAGTGTCAAAAATGTCAGTCAAGGGTCCGATCTGTCCGCCGCAATGTCGCAGTCCCACAAAAAAAATCGCAGATCGCCGCCGTTACTCGTTAAAAAAAAAAAAAAAAAAAAAAACAACAGGTTAACAAACTGTTGATTAGAGAAAAAGTTACCTACCTACATCGTAGGGCGCATAAGAAGTTCTCCGCCTTGTGGCAACCATGGTTGGATGATCCGACCCGGGCCCCGCCCCAGCTGGTGATGGACAGACTCTTGATGGGATAAGCAGGGTATTTCTAATGCTGGTGCTATGTTCTGATCTATGTTGCTCTTCAGTGGTGCTCTTTCCCCTTTCCCTTTCCCACCATTAGTTCCTTGGTTTGTTAGTTTACTACTCCTGACCCTACACATTGTGCTTACTTTCCTGTATGTGTCAAAGTTGTCTCAACAGTTATGATGTGATTGAGCTAAGATGTTTGCAATGTGCTCACTCTGCTATTTTTGCATTTTTTGGTACCTGAGCTTTTATGCGTTGATCGAAGTTCTGAACCCTTCTGTATATTCTGTATGCCAATTGCGTTTTGTACCTTCTTCTGTTACTGTTTGCACTATGGATCATTTATGTGCTCAATAAAAGTTTATTTTCTTGAAAAAAAAAAAACAACAAAAATTACAGAAATCTTTCCCTTAGTTAGTAAACGCAATAACTTTTGCACAAACCAATCAAAATACGCTTATTGTGATTTTTTTACCAAACATAGGTAGCAGAAAACAAATTGGCCAAAAATGTAAAAAAATTTAGATTTTTACATTTTTTGGGGGGGGAATTTCATATAAAAAAATGTGAAAAATATTGTTATTTTCAAGGGCCAAGAACAACCATGTAAGGAATCCCACAGATTCTCTCAGATACCACGCAAAGGGATTGCAGTCAGAGATGAGGTGTAAGCTCATCAAAAACAGGGATAGCAGGACTGCTAAAGGGCCACAAGAACCATTAAGGGTGTTTTTTCAACTTTGAGTTAATAAGGTTCCCCCAAGGATTATTTCAGAGATCTTATGACTACATGAAGAGACCACACTTGGAGATAAGTTGTGAGCTTCTCCATAAATGAGGACAGCAGGACTGCTAAAGGGCCCCTAGGAACACTGAGGGCAGGTTCTTCAACTTCGAGTTAGTATGGTTTCCCCAAGGAATCTCTCAGATACCATACAGCCACATAAAGAGACCATACTTGATGAGGTGTGAGCTCATCAAAAAACGGGAACAGCAGGATAATTAAAGGGCCCCAAGGGCCAAGAATGACCATGTAAGGGATCCCACAGATTCCCTCTAAGACCATGCAAAGGGACCGCAGTTGGGGATGACGTATAAGCTCATCAAAAACAGGGACAGAAAGACTGTTAAAGACATTGAGGGCAGTTTTCTCAACTTTGAGTAAGGATTCTCCCAAAGGCCATATGACCACATGAAGAGGCCACACTTGGAGATGAGATGTGTCCTTCTGATTAAATGAGGACAGCAGAATTGCTAAAGGGCCCCTAGGACCACTGAGGGTGTGTTTTCCAACTTTGAGTTAGTAAGGTTCCCCCAAGGATTCTCTGAGGCCAAACAACCACATTAGGAGACCACACTTGATGAGGTGTGAGCTGATCAACAAATGGACAGCAGGACAAATAAAAGAATGGCTATGTAAGGAATGGCCAGCCAAGTAATGGACACCCCAGTTTCTCTCTGAGACCATGCAAAGAGACCACAGTTGGAGATGAGGTGTAAGCTCATCAAAATCAGGGACAGCAGGACTGCCCCAAGGACCATTGAGGGCGTTTTTCCAACTTTGAGTTAGTAAGGTTTCCCCAAGGATTCTCTCAGAAGCTATGTGACCATGTAAAGAGACCACACTTAATGTGGTGTGAGCTCATCAAAAAATGGGGACAGTAGGACTGCTAAAGGACCCCTAGGACCACTGAGGAAGGGGAAGAGGGTTCTCCAACTTTGCGTTGATAAGGTTTCTCCGAAATATTCTCTCAGAGGCCTTACGGCCACATGAAGAGAACACAAAAAATGATCAGTGAGCTCATCAAAAAATGGGGCCAGCAGGCTAGTTCTCCAGGCTAGTTGAAATTCTCTAAGAATTTCTCTATCTTTGATCCAAGGGGTTGGTGTTGCTGGACCAGAACTAAAGCAATGGATCCTGACTCCTTTTAGCAATGCATTAAAAGAAGAGACAGACAAATGAATTCTCTGCATTAAGTCTCTAGGAAATCTCATGACCTTGCAGAGAAAAACATTATACGACAGGCACAATATATCATCCTATTGGCATTTGCTTATACTGGTATTAAAATTGATAACTAATGCTACTTATTAGGCTGTTAGAATTATACTCCTAGCATAGCAAGTAAGGGGAAAAAAAAAGTTAATAATTCCATAAAAATCCATGTTCCTTCCTAAAACTGTACGTCTTCCATTTGTCATCTTAACACTCTTCTCCCTCACTGTATTAAAGAAGGCTCTTAGATGATATTGATTACTATAATTCAGCTGTAATTGGTGCGATAGAGGAGCCATCGCGTAGATTAGAGAGCAGCGGAATAAAAGGCTGTTAGCGTTGACTGGGTTGCAGCAGTGAAGGACACGGGTTTGCCAGGCTCTGCTGCTGTTTACAAATGATTAATGTCCTGGTATTGTTCTCTTGTCCATCAAAAGCTCGGATTAAATGGATCTCAATGTTCTGTCTATTAGCAGACGGGGGAATGTATATCCGCCGTCTAGACTGACCTGTTGTTGCAATGCCGGGAACTCTCACAATAAGAGATAAAACAAAGGTGAATGTACCAGGAGGAAATTCAGAAAAATCTATACGCTTTTCTGTAAAAAATAAAAATAAAAATTGAATTGAATTGATTAAACATTGTATATGCCAGCTCCTGACTGTATACAGTATATAGTAATACAGTGTAATCTTTTTTGGATAGAGTAGGAAGTTTTTTTTGCAGTATGTAACCCATTGGGAAAATTTCCCTTCACTTCCTGTCCTGGAGATACTGGAAGAAGGGAAGAATCTCTCTAAAGTGGTGGAAATCCTATCTTGGTCACTTGTAATTGCAACATTAGAAGATTCCCCCTCTATTTAAGTTCTGGTGTCAACTCAAAAATGTTCCCTGTCCTTTAGCACCCTTATAGAGTAGTGTAGACTACTGCTAGGAAAATTTAATTGGCTCCTCTATAATCAGAAGAGCAGGGGTTAATTATTCAGGCCTGTCAATTGTCTCATAGGCTGCTGCTTTGATTGCTTCCTCCTGTATGCTAGAGGATTCTAGAATTATAGTGGGAGGAGGAATAGAGTGAGCAGCCTGAATATTTATGGAACTCCAGCCAATTCCTGAAAAGATGTGCCCAGAAGGTGGTGGAAGAGCCCATAAATAGTCTGGAGCCTGAGGCAAGAGGCGCAGAGTTCCTGGATCCAGTCCTACTGGATGTTATTATAATTTTTTGCTGTTTTATTTTAAATACGTGGTGGTATTAACCCCAATTAAGCTTTAGCCTTGTGACAGGAGTCACTTTGGGTGGGGGGCTCGTGGAACCCAGATTACTTTAGAGAGGTCAGGAAACTCCTTATGCAGCTCCCCGATCCCTCTTATGTTTAATTCACCCTGTGTCTATTAGGGGCACAGGGTGACCAAGAACCCCAGTCAGGTCTGCACTAATCAGACTCGCTGTACAACCAACAACCACACCGCATTTCGTGTTACCCCGGTTATCCTGGGTTCTGTATGTGTGTTTTATGTTGAAAGAGTGAGGGGCCTCTTTCCCTTGGGACAATAATATTTATGGACAATGCCCCTCAAGAAATATATAGATTTGATATTTCAGATTGCTAGAACATTGCAAAAGTGTCTTATAGACCCTTGCTAGCTAGTGAGGTGGGGTTGGGTTTGTTATTGTTAAGTACCTGTATTCCATTGTTCTATTGTTTCTGTCTGCCTTAAGATCAACCTTATATGGGATGTATATGTGTATGTGGATTGGCTGCTAAGGGGGAGGGGGGGATTGTCCCACAGTGTATATCTCTTTGTGCCTGTGTTTGAAAAAACAGTTTGATTCTGGTTGACTCCAAAACTTGTACTGTCGGTAACTATAGCCACATTCATGGATCTCGTGTTCTAGAGCTTAAGAAGCAGCTTCTTGGCGGAGATACCCAGTCCATCACAAGCCTTGCCCATCCCAATATAATTGGTTATTCAGCCTTCTTTAACAACTTGCCACCTGCCCACTGTCAAATAATGCTGGAATGGTGCGGCTCTCATTCTGGGAGGACATCATATGAAGGCGTCCCTGAACGCCCACTCTCGCGCACACGCGGGGGTGCGCAGCGTGGCGATCGCAGCCACGCCGTGTTGGTGAGACCCCGATCCTGGTAAAGAGTCAATGGCGTGGCTCTTTTCCCATGTGATTGGCTGTATCCAATCACAGCTGTTCACATGTAAATGAGGAAGTGCCGTTTATCGGCGCTCCTCACCTCACACTGTCAGAGTGTGTAGCGAAGAGAGCCGATCAGCGGCTTCTCCTCAAAGCAGAGTCCAGGACAGGTAATCAGGGCACTGATCATGATTACAGTAAAGAAAAATTCAATGCCCATAAATGACGCCCATCAGTGACCCCAATCAGTGCCCACACTGACCTCACTCAGTGCCCACAGTGACCTCAATCAGTGCCCATTAGTGATGCCAATCATTGCCCATCAGTGCCTGCACATCTGTGCTGCCCATGAGTGCCCATCAGTGCCGTCCATCAGTGCCCACCAGTGCCACCCACAAGTGCTGCCTAGCAGTGCCCATCAGTGCCACCTATCAGTGCTCATCAATGCCGCCTATCAGTGCCACCTATCAGTACCCATTAGTGCGGCATATTAGTGCCTCCTCATCAGTACCACCTTATCAGTGCCCATAAGTGCCACCTCATCAGTGCCCATCATTGCAGCCTATCAGAGCCCATTAGTGCCGCCTCATTAGCGCACATCAGTGAAGGAGAAAAATTACTTATTTACAAAATTTACTGACAGAAATGATAAATTATTTTATTTTTTTTTTCAAAATTTTCTGTCTTTGTTCTTTTTGTTTTTTAGTAAAAGGTAAAAAACCCAGCAGTGATTAAATAACCACCAAAAGAAAGCTCTATTTGTGTGAAAAAAATGATAAAAATGTAATTTGGGTACAGTGTAACATGACCGCGCAATTGTCATTCAAAGTGTGACAGCGCTGAAAGCTGAAAATTGGCCTGGGCAGGAAGGGGGTGAAAGTGGCCTGTATTGAAGTGTTTAATGGACAAGGCTTTCTTGGTTTGGTGCTTGGTAGCCTGTCTGCTGTACACTCTCCTGTGTTCCAGGACACATCGGAGGAATTCCATACCTGATCCTGGGCAAATGTGCAATAAAACCAAGGGCTTTTATACTATCTAATACCGGTGAGTGGGGAACCAAGAGGGCACCTTCACCTCACAAGCACCTTTATTTACTTGGCACTTTGGCACCTTTTTGGATCATCAATAAGGACTTTATCCCACCATTTTTGCACTTTAAATCTCACATTTTGAATGTTTATATTCTAGTTTAAATATGCACTTTAAAATATTTCTATAGAAATTTATGCACCTTAATGTGATTAATATATTTTATTATTACATATTGTATTCACATGATATAGATTGGTTTCAATTTAAATAATTTGTAATTTTTTGTAGTAATTTGTTGCTAGCGCTGCATTAATTTGGTTTTATTCATTATAATTAGTACTGAGTCTTTATTAAAGCATAGACAAGATACCCTCTGGTGGGATTTTAAAGGGGCATAACTATAATCAAAATTTCAAAAGTTTGCGTAATGTTTATTGTCAATTTAACAAAAAAAAAAGAAAAACACAGAACATGTTGAACATCATAAAAAACAGGCGGTCTTTCTTAGGCAAGGTTCTCATAGTATGGTGCTTTGAAGTCGTACCCACTCCAATATAATTGGTTACAGAGTCTTTATTGGGCAAGGTCCTCTTCGTTTGGTGCTTTGTCACCTTACCTATCCCAGTATATTTGGGTATAGAGTCTTTTTTGCCAAGGACCTCTTGGTTTGGTGCCTTTTAGCCTTGCACATCCCAATATCATTGGTTACGGAATCTTTATTGGGAAAGACTCTCATTGTTTGGTGTCCTGTAGCCTTGCTTACCTCAAAACAATTGGTTACGTAGTCTTTATTGGGCAAGGTCCTCTTCGTTTGGTGCTTTGTCACCTTACCTATCCCAGTATATTTGGGTATAGAGTCTTTTTTGCCAAGGACCTCTTGGTTTGGTGCCTTTTAGCCTTGCCCATCCCAATATCATTGGTTATGGAATCTTTATTGGGAAAGACTCTCATGGTTTGGTGTCCTGTAGCCTTGCTTACCTCAAAACAATTGGTTACGTAGTCTTTATTGGACAAGGCCCTCCTGATATGGTACTTTATAGCCTTGCTCATCCCAATATATTTTGTTACTGGGTCTTTATTGGGAAAGGTTCTCTTGATTTGGTACTTTGTCCCCTTGCCTACCCCAGTACATTTGGTTATAGAGTCCTAATGGACAAGGCCCTCTTGGTTTGGTGCCTTGTAGCCTTGCCCACCCCAATAAAATTGATTACTGAGTCTTTATTGGGCAAGGCCCTCTTGATTTGGTATTTTATATCTGGTTCATAAATATGCTTCACCGTGTTATCCCTGGAAGTGATCACTCCTCCTTCTCTGCACGTCAAAGCTGAGAAGTTCTGAACCCAGTGGAAAAATGTCAACCTCTTAATATGCAATGCATGCTTTTAATGCATTGCTCTGCGTAAGCTGCATTACCAGTTAGGGCTGGCTCACATATGGCCTTATTTAATCACCTGTACAATGAAAACCACTCAGCCTACTCAGGTCTGACCAGAATAAGATGGATCCTCACCAATAGCTATGTACTGTATATAATACCCTTTACTTCTAACACCTCACCATGTTTTTCTATTGCTGAATCATTTTCAAGGACATCAAGTAAGTCTGAAGGTTCTAGTTTCTAATCAAGCTAGGGTACTCAATAAAAGGTAGTCAAGATGTGTGTGTAAATTGATCTCCTATCAACATATTCGCTCACACTGTGCAGGGCCAGAGCTACCAATGGGTGGCTTAGGCAGCCACCTTAGAGAGCCAGAATGGGGGAGGGGGGGGGGGGTTAAATATCCACATCCTCACCCACTTGTTGGGGATTTGGAATTTTACAGTACTGCAGATGTTTTTTTTTTTTTACACACTCCATGCCGCTGTACCGGCTGGGAGTATGTGTACTTTATGTGTACTTTATGTGTACTTTCATGTGTATACTGATAACCTGTAGATTTTAAGGTGTTGCGGGCGCACGCAATTTTAGTGTTTGATATGGGTATCTATTAACTCGGCACAACCTCATCTTTTATATTTTACCCCAAAAAAAAAAAAAAAAATAGGTAATAAATTGCATTTATGTGCCCAGAAATTAACTTTAATGTATTTTGTACTGAAATATTGCCTTCCATAAACAGTTGCGCTTACGTTGTATAACTTAAAAAAATAGAACTACCAACATTTTATTCTTAATGGTGTCTGCTTTCAAAAATATATAAATAATATTTTTGGGGTTTTAAGTATTCTTCAGGCTTAAAATGATTTTTAAAACATGTAAACAAAAAATTAAAAAAATGGCTCCAGGACTGTCGTTGTGGAGGGGGGTGGTGGGAGGATGCTGGGGTTGGTGGAAGGATGCTGAGGTTGGTGGGAGGATGCTGGGGTTGGTGGGAGGATGCTAAGGGTGGTAGGAGGATGCTAGGGGTGGTGGGAGGATGCTGGGGTTGGTGGGAGGATGCTAGGGGTGGTGGGAGGATGGTGGTGGGAGGGCATGATGGGAGGGCGATGGGGGGGAGATGGTGGGAGGACAGTGGTGGTGGTGGGGCGGCAAAATGCATCGTCGCCTAAGTAGACAAAAATCCTTGCACCGGCACTGCTCACACTGTAATGCAAACAACAATGTGTGTCACTCAGTGTTACTCTATGTTTTCTGGGAACTACAGTCCAATGTAAGTTGTAAGCTACATTTACCTGCCTCTGCTACACTAATCGTTCAACATGCATTAAGTAGAGCTGTTCTTTCATAAGAAAATGTCAACCCATGGGACTTCGAAAGCCAGCCCCAGAGGATAAAAAGACTGCCTGTTCTCCTAAGCTCCACCCCTGCAGAGCACAAGAGTATTTGCTCCTGTATAATTAAAGGCCCTATGATGTGCCTTTTCTGTAGCTCCACTTGCTTGGCACTGATGACATAGCCCAGGCTCAGGGCCGGATTAAGAGCATTATGGGCTTGGTGCTGAGGATTTTGAAGGGCCTTAAGGGCCGTGCCTTGGCATGCACCCAGAGGAGGAAGGGTGCAGCCATGCATGCCTAATTCCACATGGGATGCTGTCTCTGAAGCCCATAAACACATCCATGCATCGGCAACTGTCCCTCCTTGTCCGGCCTTCGTGCTGTGTGGGGAGGTTCTGAGGGAGCTGTCTGGGGAAGCGAGCATAGAAGCCAGACTTCTGTGTTTACAAGTGACAGAAGAGCGGTAACAGTGAATATGGCCAACCCGGGGCCTATATAAAGGTAGGGGCCTGGAGCTGCAACTCCAATAGCCCCTACGTTAATCTGGCCCTGCCCAGGCTACATAGATGCCTCCTGGGAAGGCTATGTTCCTTCTCGAAAGCTATAGTGGGCTGCTCCTCGGGAGGACTTATGTAAATATCAAGTTTTCTAAATAACCTTGACGGGTGGATATCAACTTGGAGGAATGGATTTTTCTAGACAGAATTTATTAACATGCAGACCACCTTAGGGAACTCCCATATTTGATGCTGAGCGTCAATGTTTGAAAGAACTGAAATCCAATAAATAAAATGGGTGGGCCAGGGACAGTCAGACCTGGGAAGAAAGTGCTAGATAATGCTGGATATTCTCCAGTCAGGTAATGAGGCAGGCTCCATCTGGCTGGCTTGTTGCAGCTTCTAATGCACATTGCGAGAAGCTCACAGTGTGCAGTAAAATCAGAGTGAGCAATTTCAGTCCAGAAGAGGAGCCGGTAAACCTGTGCAAGACTGAAGGGGAGGATTTAAATGAAATAAACTTTTATACTGTCTCAGATCCGCAGCACGGCCGTCAATAAGGCTCCTGGCACAGCTCCTCATGCCACCATCGTCTAGCTCTATTTTTTTTTTTTCTGTTCATGTATATAAAGAAATTTAGAGTGTGTGTTTCGCTGAGTCACGAATAACAAGCTCCATCAGCTGGTTGAAAATAACGCAACTCTTAAACGCTATAAGCGACATCCATTATTCAAGTTACAACGTATAATGATATTATAAATAATGGAATATCCTACATTAAAGAGAAGTTGCAAGTAGTCAGTTTAATTATAGTTCATAAATTTCTTAGCAGCGGCTCTTATGGCAACAGCTGATTAATAGGCTGGCTCCGGCTTGATGCTGTAACCGCGCCGTCACAGCCCAGAGTTGAGCGGTGCCCGGGGTTCCAGTTTGTGCAGAAGCAGCACCGGTCAGCACTTATGTTTAATAGGCTGTTAGAAGCACTCCGGGCTCAATGGAGCCTGAGTCTCCCATAAACAAAAAACATATTTTGGCATTAACGCTGCTCGGTCAGCCCAGTTGTACCTGCTGTGCGTTCTTTTTTAAATGTATTTATTCTGGGAGGGATGGAGGGGGGGGGGATTTAAATTATAAATCACAGTGCATTAAATCACAAACCGGAGAGTTCCCATGCTTGTCGAATGACTCTTGGAAACTGATCCTAGTCGTAAAGATGTTCTATAAGAGTCTGGTCTTGTGCTTCCTGCAGAGCATTTGCTATGAAATTAGATGATAACCTTTATTGGATGACATTAATTGTTTATTGATTGATTATTTATTGTTTAATTAAAAAAATAAAAAATGACAGCAATTTGTGCATGTACATCTGTTCTGTAAGGATATGGGTAAAATTAACATTATTAGGCTACTTCATGTGCTGGTTGAATGTTTTTCATTGATTTTGAAATGGAAAATACTGCATGTGGCCACTGGATGGCGTTAAGTATCATAAGAATTTCTATGACATTTCCTGTACTGGTCTAATGTTTGTATATCCGTTCAAACCTGAAAATGCCATATTTGACTACAAGATGATGACAAGTATAAGAATATGAATTTTCTATGAAATTTCCTGTGCTGGTTGAATATTTTTCATTGATTTTAAATGGAAAATACTGCATGTGGCCACTGGATGGCGGTAGGTATCATAAGAATTTCTATGACATTTCCTGTACTGGTCTAATCTTTTTTTATCAGTTCAAAACTGAAAATTCCATATTTGACTACAAGATGATGACAAGTATAAGAATATGAATTTTCTATGAAACCTTCCTGTGTTGGTTGAATATTTTTCATTGATTTCAAAATGGAAAATGCTGCATGTGGCCACTGGATGGCAATAGGTATCATAAGAATTTCTATAACATTTCCTATACTGGTCTAATTTTTTTTATCAATTCAAAACAGAAAATGCCATATTTGACTACAAGATGATGACAAGTATACGAATATGAATTTTCTATGAAACCTTCCTGTGTTGGTTGAATATTTTTCATTGATTTTAAATGGAAAATACTGCATGTGGCCACTGGATGGCGTTAGGTATCATAAGAATTTCTATGACATTTCCTGTACTGGTCTAATCTTTTTTTATCAATTCAAAACTGAAAATGACATGTTTGACTACAAGATGATGACAAGTATACGAATATGAATTTTCTATGAAATTTCGTGTGCTAGTTGAATATTGTTCATTGATTTCAAATGGAAAATACCATATGTGTTGTGTTTAAGAAGAATTCCCTATGAAATTTCCGATGCTGGTTGAATGTTTTTCATTGATCTCAAATGGAAAATACCACAAGTGGCCACTGGATGGCATTAAGTAGCATACAAATTTTCCATTACATTTCCTCTGCTGGTCAAATGTTTTTCATTGATTTAAAATGGAAAATACCTTATGTGGCTACAAGATGACACTAAGTATGATAAGATGTTCCTATTAAAATTTCCTGTTTTGGTTGAATATTTTTCATTGATTTTAAATGTACTACATAAAGCCACTAGATGACTCTAAATATCATAAGAATTTCCTATGAAATTTCCTGCGCTGATTCAATTTTTTTTGCTTATCTCAAATGGAAAATGCTGCATGTGGCCATTGGATAGCATTAATTAACATACATATATTCTATGAACTTTCCTTTGCTGATCAAATGTTTTTCATTGATTTAAAATGGAAAATATTTTATGTACAAGATACAAGATACAAGATGACCCTAAGTATGATTAGATTGATTTATTGAATTTCCTGTTGATCTATTGAATTTCCTGTGCTGGTTGAATGTTTTTCATTGATTTTAAATGGAAAATACCACATATGGCCACTAGATGGCGCTAAATATCATAAGAATTTCCTATGAAATTTCCTGCGCTGGTTGAATGTTTTTCATTGATTTTAAATGGAAAATACCACATATGGCCACTAGATGGCACTAAGTATTATAATAATTTCCTATGAAATTTCCTGTGCAGGTTTTTTTGCTGATCTCAAATGGAAAACTGCATGTGATCATTGGATAGCACTAACATAAGCACGGTGAGATATATTTAATCATTTATTTTATACAAATTTTATTTTATTTTATTGCTATCACAAGGGATGAATAACATCCCTTGTGACAGTTGAACAGACAAGGAGTCACTGCTCAAGGTGGTGATATTGCCTGATGACTCACACAGGTGCATGCCCCGGCTTGCCTCCGTGAAAACTTGATAAAAGAAAAAGAATTGGCAGCACTCCAGGTTGAGTCAAAATCCAGGTTTATTGACTGGACATCCAAATATGACAATCGTGACAAGGTAGACGCGTTTCACACACTGACTGTGTGCTTAATCATCCCTTGTGACAGCATGGGCGGTGACAGGTCCTCTTTATGGAGAAATCTGGGGTCTATTAGACCCCAAATCTCTCCTCTAGCCTCCCATGCAGCCGATTAGACACAGATAGGTCCGACCGGCTGCATTCCTGGCCGCTGGTGGCCAGGTAAACAAAGAGAAGCGGTGATAAAAATTATACAGTGATATATAATAGAGCTGCGCTCAAGCAATTTTTTACACTTAATTATATAAATAAATTCTTCAAATCATAGTGTAATTAACAGGTGCAAACCTATTAATAGGTTTGCACCTGTTAATTACATTATGTATGATTTTAAGAATTTATTTATATAATTAAGTGTATAAAATTGCTTGAGCGCAGCTCTATTATATATCACTGTATCATTTTTATCACTTATCACGGTTTGCACGTTTATGTTGCGGCTCCCATTTAGGATGTATTTCCTTGCACTTTTATTTTATTTTTTTTTTATTTTAATTTAATAATTTATTTTTTCGTAGTTTTTTTATATTATTTACTGTTGCGTGGGTATTATTGGTGTTTAACGCCAATTCCTTTTTCTAAACAAAGAGGCGGAACTGGAAGTGACGACATATCTCATCGCTCCCAGTTTCCAGGGTTCTGGGCAGCCATTGCTACCAGCCGCACTGATCCCGGACTCCGCGATGGGGCAGCAAAACCTGGGAAAGGCAGCAGCGGGAGGGGAGAGAGACTCTCTTTTGCCCCCTGCAGAAGTGATCACTTCTGCATGAAACAGAAATGCCGGTTAAAAACAAACATACTGGAATGATGCCTGTAGATGCAGGCATCATTCTGATATCATCATTGAAACCAGGGGACGTCTACGGACGTCCTCCCAGCAGGAAGTGGTTAACGATTTCTAAAATCAAACAAATGTTCCAAAAACATGTTTTTTCAAGCTAAATTCTTCTGGTGCATGGCCAGCTTAGCCGGGTGATGAGTAGGGTTGAGCTCGGGCATGTTTAGATTCTAGTCTGAACCCATTTTGGCGAGCCAGCCAGGAAGTTGTACCGGGCTGGGCCAATCATCTACAGCCAGGTTATTCCCCGCCCGGCAGCCTCATGTATACAAGTGGTGAAGTGAATGGGCTGCCCAATGAGTGATACGTGGAATCGCATGAAAATCGGCCACACAAAATCACGAGTAGGAATAAGAGTTCTCGCTACACTATTTTTGAATGGGGCCTTACGCCTGACCATTTCATGAACACGCCTGAAAGCATGTGTTTTTGTGTGCGCTCACAAAACGCGCAGAAAACACATGTCGCACTTGCCGTGCCATTCATTGGTACAAAAAGTGGTCAACTCCCCCACTTTTAACTGGTCTTAACAGCAAGGAGCACTGGAAGGGTAACGCATGTCAAAAAAAAGCCAAGGAATTTCCAACCAGCCAGCGACCAACCGAATTAACATGTCTAACCGTATGCGTTAAAAACAGGGGTTTAGTTGCACACATTTGCAAATACATACGTAAGCTGCAGGTCCCGGCAAGGCACCCTGATATCTTTGCAGATGTGTGCAGCTAAACCCCTGTTTTTAATGTATACTGTTAGACAGATTAATTCGGTTGGTTGCTAGCTGGTTGGTAAGTAGTGACTGGAAATTCCTTGGCTTTTTTTGCTATTCATTGGTAATGGACCCCAATCGCAGCAAGCAGATAAGAAACTTTTGCGCATGTCAAAAAGTGTGCAACAAATGTGTCAAAAGATGCAGCTAAAAAAACGAGCGAAGCTCAATGCCCAAAAAAGGAACGTGGGCTACTTTGGCATGTTTGTTGCACTTAGGGCAGCCCACTGAAATGAATATAAACATTAAATGGTGGCACTCAGGCACAAGCTAAATATAGAGTGTATTAGTTAGGAAAGTCCATATAGTCCATTAAATGTCCATATTGGAGGAAGTAAGTGGGCTGGGAGTTATCAATAAAAGATCAGCACTAGGGTAAAGCTTCTCCTCTGGAGTGAAGCCAACTCTAGGATAAATGCAAAAAAGTAGAGAACAGGAGAGCGCCTCTAAGTGCAATATTTACTGAGTGTGGAGCAGAAAGCCAAGTAAAAACTTACATAAATATAAAATATAAGGCTTATCTGTGGTGAAGCTGCTCCAGCAACGGGGAGATCCATGCGTCCAGCCTGGAGGATAGGGAGCCGCAACCTAGCGTGTCATCTCCAGCGAGGATAAGATAATGTGCGTGTGCGCGTGCACATGCGCGAGCGCGAGCACACATTGGCACCAAACGGCCTATTTAAAGTGAGCAGTGCCCTGACCTGCTTCTGGATTACCTGTGCTGACCCGGGTTATCCTTGACTCTCCTTTGGATTCCTGCCTGCCTACCTGTGACCCCGGCCTGTGATTGCCCTCGCTCCTGTCTTATGCCTTTGTACCCCGCTGCCAGATTGTGTGCCAACTTCAGCTTGTATCCTGACACTGCTTCCGTCTCACGTTCCTGTACCCGCGCTGCCCGCCTATTGACGACTCCTTGGCTTGTGTTCAGGCTTTGCTCCTGCCTTCTCATCCAGCATCACAGAGTTCCAGTGCCAGGTGCTCATCCGGTGATCTACGGCCATCAGTCTTCTGTCAAGGCACCACCTGCTATAACAGTCCTCATGCCACTCTGTGCCAGTGGCGGCTGGTCATATGGGGCACAGGGGCAACGCCCCATCCATGTGTCCGTCCCTTAATGTACATGTGGGGCGCCGGACGCATGCAGTTCAATGGGGCTTTTTTTTTTAACCATGTGATTAGAGCCAGAGGCTCTCACAGGCTAAAAAAAAAAGGGTGGGCTCGGGGCGCAGAGCAGTGCACCCCGAGCCCACCCAGTTGTGTGACAATAGCGAATGAAAATTCACTATTGTGACATGGGTCCTTCTCCTGGCCAACCAGGAAGCAGGTTTTGAGACCCATTTCCCGATTGGCTGAAAGTAGAAGCCGTGCCATTGGGCATGGAGGAGGAGGGAGGAGACGCAGAAGACAGGGGGAAGATGCCGAAGTCGGCGCCGCCTGCTGCATCCAGGCAGGGTGAGTAAGCAGCAGAGATGTATAGTAACGAAGTAGAACTACTTAAGTACTGTACTTAAGTACCGAAATGCGGTATCTGTACTTTCCTAGAGTAGAATTTTTTTCTCCTACTTCTACTTTTACTTCACTACATTTTTTCGATGATTTCGATACTTCTACTCAAGTATTTTTTTTTTGTGCTGCATAGTTACTCGTTACTTTTAAAAAAATGACCACTGCCAGAACAGTAGATGGCAGGTTGCATAAAGCTCAAAAAAATGTGTATAATGTCATTTGTAAATCAGCGCATAGGAAAATAAAGGCTGTGTATAATAAAAGCTGCTATACCAAATCTTTTCAATAAAAAGAAAATATGAAACAAACAAATAAATGGTGCTACAGCGCTTAAAGTGCATCAAGAAACTACTAACAAACACAGGTTAATCATTTGAAATAATAAAAAACAATATGATGTTCAAACGTTTGACTTCTTTCTTTAATAACTACATAACACAGTACTTGTACTTCTACTTTCAGTACTTGAGTAGAATTTTTTTTTCAAAACTACTGGTACTTTTTACTTTTAGTACTTAAGTAGCAAATTTTTTTAAAAAACTACTTGCAATACTTAAGTAAAAAAAATGTTGAATACTTTAGTACTTCTACTTAAGTAACTTTTTCTGCGAGCACTTCCACTTCTACTCAAGTCACTTTTTGATCAAGCACTTGTACTTTTACTCAAGTAGAACTTTCGAGTACTTTATACAAGTCTGGTAAGCAGGGAGGAGGGAGGGGCGGTCCTGCCTGTCCTCTCCTCTCCTTTCCTGTCTCCTGTCTCTCCTGTCTCGCTGTGGTCTGGGGGTAAGGATGATGTGCAGCCTGGTGTGGTCCGGGGGGGTATGGTGTGAGGTCGGCCTGACCCCCCCCCCCGGCCCATGGAGCACCAGCTGCTACTGCTCTGTGCCCTACACCAATGTCATCTTTACCAGGGGTGTTGGACAGGAAGTGCAAGAGAAGCCCCCTCTACAGCTCGATCTCCACAAGGTACGTGATACACAGCAGCGGGAGCCATTGGCTTTTAGTGATGTCGCGAACCTAAAATTCGCCGTTCGCGAACGGCAAACGCGAACATCGGCAAATGTTCGCGAACCGGGCGAACCGCCATAGACTTCAATAGGCAGGCGAATTTTAAAACACACAGGGACTCTTTCTGGCCACAATAGTGATGGAAAAGTTGTTTCAAGGGGACTAACACCTGGACTGTGGCATGCCGGAGAGGGATCACGCAAAAAAAAGTTCTTAAAAATTATAATTTTTTGATAGAGAGCCAATTATTGGAAAAATTAAAAAAAAATAAAAATAAAAAATTTCTTTGGATTTAGCATCTGGGGGGTCTAAAAAGTGTACCTGTAGCTCTGTAGCATGTCCAGAACCCCTAAAAAACAGCATTTTTCTTATATTTTCAGGAATACGGCTTCTCTGCGGCTGGCTTTTTCTCTTGCAGGCATTTAGCGGGCATTTTTTTAGGCAGGCATGTCATTTTTTGTATTTAGTGTCTGGGGGGTCTAAAAAGTGTACCTGTCAAGTTTCAGCTCTGTAGCATGTCCAGAACCCCTAAAAAACAGCATTTTTCTTATATTTTCAGGAATACGGCTTCTCTGCGGCTGGCTTTTTCTCTTGCAGGCATTTAGCGGGCATTTTTTTAGGCAGGCATGTCATTTTTTGTATTTAGTGTCTGGGGGGTCTAAAAAGTGTACCTGTCAAGTTTCAGCTCTGTAGCATGTCCAGAACCCCTAAAAAACAGCATTTTTCTTATATTTTCAGGAATACGGCTTCTCTGCGGCTGGCTTTTTCTCTTGCAGGCATTTAGCGGGCATTTTTTTAGGCAGGCATGTCATTTTTTGTATTTAGTGTCTGGAGGGTCTAAAAAGTGTACCTGTCAAGTTTCAGCTCTGTAGCATGTCCAGAACCCCTAAAAAACAGCATTTTTCTTATATTTTCAGGAATACGGCTTCTCTGCGGCTGGCTTTTGCTCTTGCAGGCATTTAGCGGGCATTTTTTTAGGCAGGCATGTCATTTTTTGTATTTAGTGTCTGGGGGGTCTAAAAAGTGTACCTGTCAAGTTTCAGCTCTGTAGCATGTCCAGAACCCCTAAAAAACAGCATTTTTCTTATATTTTCAGGAATACGGCTTCTCTGCGGCTGGCTTTTTCTCTTGCAGGCATTTAGCGGGCATTTTTTTAGGCAGGCATGTCATTTTTTGTATTTAGTGTCTGGAGGGTCTAAAAAGTGTACCTGTCAAGTTTCAGCTCTGTAGCATGTCCAGAACCCCTAAAAAACAGCATTTTTCTTATATTTTCAGGAATATGGCTTCTCTGCGGCTGGCTTTTTCTCTTGCAGGCATTTAGCGGGCATTTTTTTAGGCAGGCATGTCATTTTTTGTATTTAGTGTCTGGAGGGTCTAAAAAGTGTACCTGTCAAGTTTCAGCTCTGTAGCATGTCCAGAACCCCTAAAAAACAGCATTTTTCTTATATTTTCAGGAATACGGCTTCTCTGCGGCTGGCTTTTTCTCTTGCAGGCATTTAGCGGGCAGTTTTTTAGGCAGGCATGTCATTTTTTGTATTTAGTGTCTGGAGGGTCTAAAAAGTGTACCTGTCAAGTTTCAGCTCTGTAGCATGTCCAGAACCCCTAAAAAACAGCATTTTTCTTATATTTTCAGGAATACGGCTTCTCTGCGGCTGGCTTTTGCTCTTGCAGGCATTTAGCGAGCATTTTTTTAGGCAGGCATGTCATTTTTTGTATTTAGTGTCTGGGGGGTCTAAAAAGTGTACCTGTCAAGTTTCAGCTCTGTAGCATGTCCAGAACCCCTAAAAAACAGCATTTTTCTTATATTTTCAGGAATACGGCTTCTCTGCGGCTGGCTTTTCCTCTTGCAGGCATTTAGCGGGCATTTTTTTAGGCAGGCATGTCATTTTTTGTATTTAGTGTCTGGAGGGTCTAAAAAGTGTACCTGTCAAGTTTCAGCTCTGTAGCATGTCCAGAACCCCTAAAAAACAGCATTTTTCTTATATTTTCAGGAATATGGCTTCTCTGCGGCTGGCTTTTTCTCTTGCAGGCATTTAGCGGGCATTTTTTTAGGCAGGCATGTCATTTTTTGTATTTAGTGTCTGGAGGGTCTAAAAAGTGTACCTGTCAAGTTTCAGCTCTGTAGCATGTCCAGAACCCCTAAAAAACAGCATTTTTCTTATATTTTCAGGAATACGGCTTCTCTGCGGCTGGCTTTTTCTCTTGCAGGCATTTAGCGGGCAGTTTTTTAGGCAGGCATGTCATTTTTTGTATTTAGTGTCTGGAGGGTCTAAAAAGTGTACCTGTCAAGTTTCAGCTCTGTAGCATGTCCAGAACCCCTAAAAAACAGCATTTTTCTTATATTTTCAGGAATACGGCTTCTCTGCGGCTGGCTTTTGCTCTTGCAGGCATTTAGCGAGCATTTTTTTAGGCAGGCATGTCATTTTTTGTATTTAGTGTCTGGGGGGTCTAAAAAGTGTACCTGTCAAGTTTCAGCTCTGTAGCATGTCCAGAACCCCTAAAAAACAGCATTTTTCTTATATTTTCAGGAATACGGCTTCTCTGCGGCTGGCTTTTTCTCTTGCAGGCATTTAGCGGGCATTTTTTTAGGCAGGCATGTCATTTTTTGTATTTAGTGTCTGGAGGGTCTAAAAAGTGTACCTGTCAAGTTTCAGCTCTGTAGCATGTCCAGAACCCCTAAAAAACAGCATTTTTCTTATATTTTCAGGAATATGGCTTCTCTGCGGCTGGCTTTTTCTCTTGCAGGCATTTAGCGGGCATTTTTTTAGGCAGGCATGTCATTTTTTGTATTTAGTGTCTGGAGGGTCTAAAAAGTGTACCTGTCAAGTTTCAGCTCTGTAGCATGTCCAGAACCCCTAAAAAACAGCATTTTTCTTATATTTTCAGGAATACGGCTTCTCTGCGGCTGGCTTTTTCTCTTGCAGGCATTTAGCGGGCATTTTTTAAGGCAGGCATGTCATTTTTTGTATTTAGTGTCTGGGGGGTCTAAAAAGTGTACCTGTCAAGTTTCAGCTCTGTAGCATGTTCAGAACCCCTAAAAAACAGCATTTTTCTTATATTTTCAGGAATATGGCTTCTCTGCGGCTGGCTTTTTCTTTTTTTACTTTGCAAGCTGCTGTGCCACCTTATATATCAGTGGTGGGTGGGCAGTGGCACAGTACACTCTCTGTGGACCTGACAGCAGTCACTGGCACCCAGGCAACTGCAATTTAAAAAAATATATATATTTTTTTACTTTGCAAGCTGCTGTGCCACCTTATATATCAGTGGTGGGTGGGCAGTGGCACAGTACACTCTCTGTGGACCTGACAGCAGTCACTGGCACCCAGGCAACTGCAATTTAAAAAAAATATATATTTTTTTTTTTACTTTGCAAGCTGCTGTGCCACCTTATATATCAGTGGTGGGTGGGCACACAGTGGCACTGCAGTGGGCACAGTACACTCTGTGGACCTGACAGTCACTGGCAGCCCAGGCAACTGCAATAATAAAAAATATTTTTTTTTTTTCAATTTATTGCAACAAGATGCTGTGCCACCGTATATATATCAGTGGTGGGCAGTGCACTGCAGTGGGTACAGTGCACTCTGTGGACCTGACACAGCACTCACTGCAATTATGACAGAGGAAAAAAAAAATATTTTTTAAAATGCCAGGTACTGTGCCTGTGCCACCCGAAATGAGTGTGGTGTGCACACAGTACAGTCTGTGGTAGGTCTGTGGCCTCTCACACACAGCGGGCAGGCAACTGCAGTCACAGTGTACAATATATATATATATATATATATATATATATATATATATATATATATATAAAAAACTCTATTACCTTACCAGCCCTTAAAAGGGCTTTTGGGGACGCTATATATATATATATATGTATATATATAAATAAATAAAAAAACCTCAATTACCAGCCCTTAAAAGGGCTTTTGGGGACACTAGATAGATATATATATATATATATATAAAAAAAAATTACACAAATACCAGCCCTTAGAAGGGCTTTTTGGGGTGCTGATATTACAGCAGTAGTGGACCAAGAACACTGCAAGACCAGGAACACTGACTAACTGTCCCTAGCTTAACAGCAGCAGCAGCAGCAGCAGCAGCAGCTCTCTCCCTACTCTCACTACACACACTGCTTCAGAATGATCTAAGATGGATGCTGCCCTGGCTTATTTATAGGAGGTGGGAGGGTGTGGGAGGGAGGTATGCTCATTGGCTGGAAATGTGCCTGCTGACTGTACAGTTCAGGGTCAAAGTTTGCCTCAATGATGTCTTATGGGGGGCGGACCGAACATCGCATATGTTCGCCGGCAGAGGCGAACGCGAACATGCTAAGTTCGCCGGGAACTGTTCGCCGGCGAACAGTTCTATACATCTCTATTGGCTTTCACTGCTGTCACTCACAGCCAGTGAGCCATTAAAGGAGAGAGCCGAGCATGGGGTCATGATGCTGGTGTTACTCAACCCAGAAGACTGAGGACATCTAGTGGTGGAGAAGTAGTACTTCAGGGATAGCTCCAAATTTGAAGGTAGTTATTGCAGCAAAAGCTCTTGTGTTTCTTTATTTCTTTTTTTTTTTTTTTTTTAACTTTAAAAGTAACAGGCAACAGAAAAAAAAAGAAAAAGGTAAATAATGTTCTGCCTTTATAATTTTAATAGTTTCACATAAAAAAAAAAAAATATATATATATATATTTAATGACATTAAAGTCCTCCAAATAAAGTTAAATAAAAGGCAAAGTTCTCTGAAGGTTAGCACTGAGATATTCATGCAGTAATGATATCATTACACTCATTGTTTTGCCATTTTTTAACATTTTGCTCTTTTTTTTTGGCAGATATTACCCCAATTACTACTTTTAAAGAACGGACTAAAAACACAGCCACCTGCCCCGCAGTTTATTCCAATAAAACAAATGCTGGAGAGCCAGGGGTATGACATCCTACCATTGTACGTATTAGCGGCGGTAGTTTTTTTGCCCGGCGAAAATAGGCTTTTTATGCAAATTTAATCAATCAAAATTCCATTAGCACCGGCGTAATCTGAAAAGCACTCGAACGGACAAGGTCTTGACAAGAAAATGGAACCGAGGTGGATACACCGAGTGGTCATGTCAGGTGGTAAAGCGCAGAGCGCTCCCGTCCCCTCGCGTCTCCCCCCCCCCCCCATCCACACATATTCACTTCTAATGATGGAGCCACAAAGGCCAGATTATAAGTGCTGTCAGAAAATACTTTGTTTCTATTAATGGTAAATGTGTTACTCTTCTCAAGTTCCATTTTACTACAGCTTTTATCCTAAATGAGGGCAAATATTCGATCGTACCCAAAGGCCCTCATTATTTTAAATATTCTTTACTGAATGCGTTTAAAAAGAGCATCACTCTGCGATGACGTCATTTCTTTTTTTTTTCTGGTTGTATCATAATATTTAGATATTTTTTTTCATTTATTTAATTTATTAATAAATGTATTTATTTATTTATTTAACCACTTGCCGACCGCCCGCCGCAGAAATACTGCGGCAGCCTGGCTCAGCTGTGTGAACTGCCGTACCTGTACGGCGGTGCGCGGGAGCGCTCCTGGGGGCGCACGCAGGCCAACAGAAGCGCGCACTGCCAGAGGCGTGCTCCCGCCCCCATTAGCCAGCAGGGAAGCTGATTCACGGGGCCGGCGGCCGCGATTGCCACCGGGCACCCGCGATCGCTTCCCGTGAAGAGAGAACGGCGGTCTGCTGTTGTACAAAAGCAGACCGTTGTTCTCTCAGGAATCAGCACAGAGCTCCTGTGTTCCTCCTATTTAGGATCACAGGTCCCTGTGTTGATTCCACAAGCTCATCCCCCTCACAGTTAGAAAGCACTCCCTAGGCTCACATTTAACTCTTTGATCGCCCCTGAGTTAACCCCTTCCCTGCCAGTGTCATTATTACAGTAACAGTGCATATTTTAGCACTGATTACTGTATTAATGTCACTGGTACCCCCCCAAAAGTGTCAAAAATGTCAGTTAGGGATCCGATCTGTCTGCCGCAATGTCGCAGTCCTACTAAAAAAATCACTGATCGCCGCCATTACTAGTAAAAATAAATAAAAATTACATAAATCTTTCCCCTAGTTTGTAGACGTGATAACTTTTGCGCAAACCAATCAAAATACGTTTATTGGGATTTTTTTTTTACCAGGCCATTTTTTGCGATTCGGGGGGCAGTAGACAGACTACACCAGCCCGCACACTAATTACCCCCCCCCCTTCCCCCCGGTCGCCAGCTCACTCACCCTAGACTGACATGTGGAATACAAATTGGCCTAAAATGATGAAAAAATTTGATTTTTAATTTTTTTTTTCATTGGGAATTTTACATAGCAGAAAGTGAAAAATATTGTTTTTATTTTTGTTTTTGAGAATTGTTGCTTTTTTTTTTGTTTATAGCGCAAAAAAAATAAAAATTGCACAGGTGATCAAATACCACCAAAAGAAAGCTCTATTTGTGGGAAAAAAGGACATCAATTTTATTTCAGTAAAGCGTCGCACAACCGTGCAATTGTCAGTTAAAGTAATGCAGTGTCGAATCGCAAAAAATGGCCTGATTATTAAGGGGAGTAAACCCTACATTATAAAAAGTAAAAACTATTCTAATAGTTTATTGTAATGCAGCAACATCTACACACGTAGGGCACCCAACATTAGAGGTGATTTTATTCTTCCAAAGCAAAATACATTGTAAACTGGTCCTGACCAGTATTCCAGGGTTTCTCTCCATCACTTAGCTA
Organism: Pelophylax lessonae; assembly: GCF_965119305.1. Classification (NCBI taxonomy): domain Eukaryota; kingdom Metazoa; phylum Chordata; class Amphibia; order Anura; family Ranidae; genus Pelophylax; species Pelophylax lessonae. The sequence continues at coordinate 220,067,697 of NC_138777.1, read as the reverse complement.
ATGAGACCCCCAAAGCTGATGGAGAGAGGCAAGGCAGGGCCAAACAAGGATGATATGCAGGGGAGGTGGCAGATAGAAGGTTTTAATGACCTACAATGAAAACTAAATTTAAAGGCAGGTTTCATCCACCCACCAGCTTTATACAATTTTGGGGCAATTTTTAGGCATTTTGCCAAGGCACCCCTGAAGAAACCTCAAGGCACCCCAGGTTGCCTGGGCACCCTGGTTGAAAAAGGCTGTAATAGATATTGAGTGCAACATACTTTGCTATAATATTGTTTCTTTTTGTTGTTTTTTTTTTGTTATGTTTCCCTCTTTAGAGTCCATTCAGACTAGCGTGACTTGTCAGGCGACTTGGTCGCCTGACAAGTCGCGGTCGGTCGCTCGCCATTGAGTAGTATAGGACCCGTTCTAATAGGAGTGACACAAGTCGCTCTGACTTAGAAAAAGGGCCCTGTACTACTTTGGGGCGACCTGGAGGCCACTTGCATTGACTTCAATTACATGAAGTCCGTGCATGTCGCGCCGAAGTCGCCCCACAAAGTCGTGTCGCGCCAGTCTGAATGGGCTGTAATATTTTGATTACCACTAGGACTTGTTACTTTGTATCAGTGGCGGCTGGTGCTCCATGGGACGGGGACGGGTGTTAGACGGACCACACCAGCCTGCACACACCAGCCCGCACACCATACCCCCCCCTCCTAGTCGCCGGCTCACTCACCCTGGAATGACATGTGGAGGACAGGCATCGGTGGTGTCGGCTTCCCCCTCAGTCTCCTCCGTTGGTCAGGCTTCCCCTGCGTCTCCTCCCTCCTCCTCCTCGTCCTCTTTTGCCAATAGCATGGCTCCTCCTTTCGGCCAATCGGGAAATGGGTCTCAGGACCTGCTTCCTGATTGGCCAGGAAGAGAATCCGTGTGACAATAGCAAATATTAATTTGCTATTGTCACACAACTGGGTGGGCTCAGGGCGCAGTGCTCTGTGCCCCGAGCCCACCTTCTTTTGAAGCCTATTAGAGCCTCTGGCTCTAATCACATGCTTAAAAAAAAAAAAACCCATTGGAATCCATTCGTCCGGCGCCCTGCATGTAGATTAGGGGGCCGGACGCATGGCTAGGGGGGCGGAGCCCCTTCCCCCCCCAATGGACGGGCCGCCCCTGCAAGGCACCCCTGAAGAATCCTCAAGGCATACCCAGGTTGGAAAAGCCTGTACTAGATATTGAGTGCAACATACTTTGCTATAATATTTTTTCTTTTTTTTGTTTTTTGTTATGTTTCCCTCTTTATATTTTGATTACCACAAAGACTTGTTACTTTGTATGATACTGTATCCACCACACTTGATGTTGTGTATGGATGTGTTCTTTGTTTTATATATTAATCGGCATACCAATAAAGAATATTATGGGGAAAAAAGAATATATACCCAACTAATGATCAAATACACAGAATGAATAAATTCAAAAAGAACACTACATGAAATAATATATTATATCCAAAAAATGCTGCGCAATTAACCACTTGCCGACCGCCCGCCACCTTTTTATGGAGTGCATGTGGTTTAGACACAGCGGGAGGCAGGGCCGCGGGAGGCGATTGCCGCTGCCCTCCTGTGATCATCCGAGAAACCGAGAGAAGACCCGCCTGCTTATGTAAACAAAGCAGGCGGATCTTCTGTCAGACAGGCAGGGAGAGTGAAACTGTGATCTCTCTGTGCCTGTCACAGAACGCCCCCCCCCCCCCCCCCACTGTCAGCAAGCACATTAGGCACACATTTAACCCCTTTGATCACCCCCAGTATTAACCACTTCCCTGCCAGTGTCATTTATACAGTAACAGTGCATAATATTTAGCACTGACTACTTTATTAGTGTCACTGGTCCAAAAAAAGTGTCAAAAATGTCAGTCCAATCTGTCCGCCGCAATGTCGCAATCCCGCTAAAAATCGCTGATCGCTGCCATTACTAATAAAAAAAAAAATAAAAAAATAAAAAGTCCAAAAATCTATCCCGCAGTTTGTAAACGCTATAACTTTTGCGCAGACCAATCAAAATACGCTTTTTTGGATTTTCTTTGCCAAAAATATGTAGCAGAATACAAATTGGCCTAAACTGATAAAAACATTAAATTTTTTAAATTTTTTTATTGGGAATGTTTTATAGCAGAAAGTAAAAAAAATATGGTGTTTTTTTTTCAAAATTTTCGCTCTTTTTTTTGTTTATAGTGCAAAATCTAAAAACTGCAGAGGTGATCAAATACCACCAAAAGAAAGCTCTGTATGTAGGATAAAAAAGGACATCGGTTGTATTTGGGTACAGCGTCGCACAACTTCGCAATTTTCTATTAAAGTAACGCAGTGCCGAATCACAAAAAATGGCCTGGTCATTAAGGGGGTAAAACCTTCCGGGGCTGAAGTGGTTAATAAAACAACCAATAAATAAATAAATGCGTAACATACAACTGTGTATATCCAAAAGTGACACAATTATAAATACCACAAATAATGAATCATAGAATAAATAAATTGAATAAATAAATAAATAAAATACATACAAAAATAAATAAATACAAAAATAAATAAATACATTTAAAATAGAATATAGTACCAACTACATGAAATAAACTACTCAACAAGTGCAATTGAGAGTTTCTGCTTCAGGGAAATGTCAGCTTTCATAATCAATTTGATCTCCTGCAGCCCATTTCAGCCACTTCTCATGTATACATATATTATTTTTTTCCTAGTATTTTATAGCCAGAGAATGCACAGCATGTTTATGTAATTAGCATTTGCAAATGTGTACACATATAATTTCAGGCTATACACAGAAGCATCGTTTTTGAACCATTAGTAAGCACGCCTGAAAAACATTGTTTACATTATGTTAACTACAATTAAATCAGAAAAAAAAAAAACTATAGATTAAGCTGTTCCTCCCGGAGTCCCCATTCATCGCGCCCAACTGATGATTAGCTATCAGACAAAGATCTTTCCAATCTACTTTGAAGCCATCCACCTTAATTACCCGGGATCAGAAAAGATTTATGCAGCAAAGATAAACTTTCAGCAACTTCAGATGCATGATTAATGTAATTCATCACGCCGCAACTAACGAGGCAAAATCAATCCTTCAGCCTTTAGATGCCAGGAAGACTTTGATACAAGTAATTGGCGCCTTCGTAGATACATTTTGGTGCCACCATGATACCTGAATACATAGATTAAAGCATCGGGATATGATCAGATTCAGTCGGTATTTAAGTCTAGGAAAAGTACTTGGAGGTCTCTGTGGGGGTTCCTCGGGGGTTACTCTTGTGACCCCCCAACTCCAATCAAAGCTTTCTTTTAGCCTTGTAGTTGGAACCTATGTTGGAATTTTATGGTTGCCTTTGTTCATGATGCAGAGTTAAGCCTCGTACACACGCAACGATTATCGGCCGACCGATCGGCCGACTTTTGTCCAGTGTTGTTGTGTCGGTTGAAATGTGCTCTAGACTTGCACTGGACTTTTGTTGGCCAACAAAAATCTACTTCAGAAGTGATGTCATGTGATGGTTTACTTTCCGTGTGTTTTTTCTTCTCTGAGCATGCCCAGTCTTGCTCATCAGATTTTTGTATGCCGAAATCTGTACTGACTAACGGAAAATCGGCCGTTTTGTTGACGGCCAACAAAAATTTTATAGCCTGCACACCAAAGAGTCGGTTGTTGAAAGCATCATACTAACAAGCCGAAAATCGGCCGATCGGACGTTGGCCGAAAATTCACGGCCAACTATCGACGCGTGTGTATAAGGCATCAGGATAAGAGGTGGTATTTTCAGGCCTTTTTTTCTCAGAGAATAGGTGCAGGAACTCCCTCTTTTGGACTTACCCCTTGTCTCCGCCCCTAACTACCTCCATGAACCGTTCCTTGGTTCCTCCCACTACCCACCTCCCAGTACCATCCCTTTTAGAAAATGCAGAACAAAGTAGCATTTGTGGTACTAAGTAAGTTGTATGGAATTTGTTAATGATAACAAAAAAAGCAGTAAAATAGATCCCATGCAGCCAACAACAATATATCCCCCAGCAACAATAGATCCAGCCAGAAACAATGGGCCCTCAGCAGCAACAGCAGATCTCCTAGCAGCCAGCATCAATAGACTGCTGTCTAAACAGTAGATCCCTCCCAGCAACAACTGACCCCTCAGCAACATAAGACCCACCCCAGCAACAATAGACCCCCCTTCAAAACGAGATCTCTTCCAGAGACAATAGATTCCCCAGCAGCCACATTAGATATTCCCTCCAGCAACAATAGGTTCCTCAGCAGCCAGCATCAATAGACAGTGTAGCACAACCCAGCACTCCTTGCCATTACATACATTCAGGGCTGGAGGTGCCGGAACTGCGTTCCCCCGCGTTCCCGCTGAAAAAAAGCCCTGGGTATTTTGGTGAAAATGATTTTACTATAAAATTACCAAATAGAATAAAATTTCACAGAAATGCTGCATTTATACATAAGTTAGGCCAGCAGGAACAGGTCCAGGGTAGCTGAAGGCAGGGCCGGGACAAGGGGAGGGCAGGAGGGGAGGTTGCCCTGGGCGCAATGGTTTATTGCAGGGATGGGGGGGGGGGGGGCGCATTTTGGCATCCTTGCCTTGGGCACTAGATGACCTTGTCTCGGCACTGGCTGAAGGAAGCCTATGTAACCCTTAAGAGCCATTGCAGGACTGCACATCCCAGGACTGTATCTATTTTCTCCCCCCTTTGCAAACTTGCCTTGTGAGCAGCATTGGTGCCGGTACAATAGGCTGCTTCTGTTGTCAGTGCATGAAGGTTAAAGGGAAAAGAGTATCGGAAGGGGCCTCAGAAGGTCCCTGTGATCCTCTCTGCCAGGAAGAAGAGAGCCAGAGGAGGTATACAGACTGGTGGCATGCAGATGAGGAAAGAGCAAGTACCAAGGAGTTGCAGATACACCCATTAGCTATTGCAATCCTCTTTGCCATTTACATTACCATGTTGCTCATTATTATGCCCCCCCAACCTTCTCCTTTCATGCCCCCCCCCCCAGTACTTATGTGTGCAATAAATGGGTTCAGATGTCTGGGTAAATTTGCTTTGGAGATGGTTTTGTCATAGAGGTGGATTGTATTGGAGAAAGGGGCAAGTTGTTGCTTGGGAGGCATTCTGTGCATTACTTACTCTTGATTCTGGACTCTGTTCATTTCTTACTCGTCACCCCTACACACTGTAAGTTACTTACTCCTGACCCAAGTGCTTTGTGCTTTACACATTCCTGACTCTTGCACTCCTGCACACTCACTGCATTATTTACTCCTGTCCTCTACACTCTGTCAGTTCATTTTCCCTGATCTCTGCATTCTGTGCGTTACACACCCCTCACTTCTCTGTGCATCGCTCACTTTGTGAGTTACTCACTCCTAACCTCAACTCCCTACACTCTGTGAGTTACTCACTCCTGACCCCTGTGCCTTACACATTCCTGACTCCTGCACTCTGTGCATTACATATCCCTGTTCTCTGCACTCTGTAAGTTACTTTCTCCTGACCTCTGCAATCTGTGCATTCCACACTAACCACTCATTACTTGTTCCTGTCCTCTGCACCCTGTCAGTTAATTCCCCATGACCTCTGTACTTTGTGAGTTACTTACTTATCATTCCTGTACTCTGTGGGTTACTCACTCCTGACTCCTGCACTCTGTGTATTACACACCCCTCACCCCTGCACATTGCTTACTCCTGTTCTCTACAGTCTGTGAAAAAAATGCTCCTGACCTTTGCACTCTTTGTGTTACTTACTCATTATCCCTGCAATTGATAAGTTACTTACTCCTGACCTCTGCACTCTGTGTATTACACACTCCTGTCTTCTGCTTTCTGCGAGCTAATTGCTCCTTATCTCTGCATTCTGTTCATTACTTACTCATTGTCCCTGCACTGTGTTTTACTTACCCCTGACTCATGCACTCTGTGTGTTACACACTTTTGACTCTTGGACTCTGTGCATTACATACTCCAGACCCCTGCATACTGTGCATGGCTTACTCTGAACCCCTGCACTCTGTACATTGCTTACTCCAGACCCCTACATTCTGTGTATTGCTTACTCCAGACCCCTGCCCTCTGTGCATTGCTTACTCCTGACCCCTGCCCTCTGTGCATTGCTTACTTAAGGCCCTTGCACTCTGTGCATTGCTTACTCCAGACCCCTGCACTCTGTGCATTGCTTACTCCGGACCCCTGCATTCTGTGCAATGCTTACTCCCGACCCCTGCACCTTGTGCATTGCTTACTCCAGACCCCTGCATTCTGTGTATTGCTTACTCCAGACCCCTGCACTCTGTGCATTGCTTACTCCTGACCCCTGCACTTTGTGCATTGCTTACTCCAGGCCCTTGCACTCTGTGCATTGCTTACTCCAGACCCCTGCACTCTGTGCATTGCTCACTCCGGACCCCTGCATTCTGTGCAATGCTTACTCCCGACCCCTGCACCTTGTGTATTGCTTACTCCGGACCCCTGCACTCTGTGCATTGCTTACTCCGGACCCTTGCACTCTGTGCATTGGTTACTCTGGACCCCTGCAATCTGTGTATTGCTTACTCCGGACCCCTGCACTCTGTGCATTGCCTTCTCCAGGCCCCTGCACCCAGTGCATTGCTTACTCCGGACCCCTGCACTCTGTGCATTGCTTACTCCTGACCTCTGCACTTTGTACATTGCCTTCTCCAGGCCCTTGCACTCTGTGCATTGCTTACTCCGGACCCTTGCACTCTGTGCATTGCTTACTTCAGACCCCTGCATTCTGTGTATTGCTTACTCCGGACCCCTGCACTCTGTGCATTGCTTACTCCTGACCTCTGCACTTTGTACATTGCCTTCTCCAGGCCCCTGCACTCTGTGCATTGCTTACTCCAGACCCCTGCACTCTGTACATTGTATACTCCTGCACTCTGTCTATTGCTTACTCCTGACCCCTGCACTCTGTACATTGCTTATGCCAGTCCCCTGCACTCTGTGCATTGCTTACTCCGGACCCCTGCATTCTGTGCAATGCTTACTCCCGACCCCTGCACCTTGTGCATTGCTTACTGCCGACCCTTGCACTCTGTACATTGCTTACTCCGGACCCCTGCACTCTGTGAGTTACGCACCTTTGACCCAGAGTAGAGTAGGATCAGGTTTTATTCAACCATACCCCTTTAACCTCCTCTCGATTTTAGGACAATTTGACCACACCCATTAATCACCTTGAATGACATCATGCTACAACTGCAATGATGTCATCAAGAAACCAGGGCTCCCTGCAGCACAGGTATGCTTCCTGTAGCCATGTGTCGATCTCATTAAGATTTCACTTTTTTTTTACGATTTCCCGAGTGTCTTGAAATGAAATCATCAATTCTGCCCACGCTGTATCTTTATATAAGGAGGCCCCCTTCCCTGAGCACCTGCCTCTGACAGCAGGCACAATGGAAAGTTCCTTGTGACAAACCCAGCCGTGTTGACTTTTCGGGGGGAAGAAGAAAACGGCATCTCGGAGCAAGCCGGAGCCGAAGAATCATATCTTATCGCCTCCGTCCTATTCCCATACTTCATCTTTGTTAGAATTGTGATACATTAAATTATTCTGAGCTAACAAAACATGGAAATGGCTAAATGGATAATAAAAATTGAATTGTTACTGGATGTAATAGAAGAGTGCAAGAAAAACACCCTGTAAGTTTTGTTCGACCTAATCTAAATTGAATCTGTGCCGCGGGGATTGAGTGATGTGGGTGAAGAAAGGCCTCAATCTGTTTGGGAGTTATAAGCAAATATTGATGCTGCAGATAACTGATCAGAAACGAGGGGGGGGAATGGGAAAAAAAATGCATGACCTCGTATTGGTGCATCTGCTGTGATTCTGCAGTCCCGGCCACGGAAAGAGAATTCATCACAATTTCTCACTCCTTATCTGGCTCTTCGTTATTAGATAGCGGGGAATCGCGCGTTTTCCGGAGGTGCCCACCAGCTCAGCTGCTGCTGACCATGATAAATTTAAGGGATGTTTCTGGCGGTCGGACTTGCGCTCGATGTCTGCTTAGTTATGCCAGAAGTTTCGACAGACTGCAGAGCCAGGGATCTGCAGTACGGCGATAAGTTAAAGGCGCTGAAGTGAATATGCAGCTTTGTTTAACCGCTTGCCGACCAGCCGCCGTAGTTTTACAGCCGCAGGTCGGCTCTGTCTCACAAAACGACGTAACTGTACATCGCTTCCCAGGACCGTTAGAGGAGGCACGCGCATGCGCCGATTGGCCACAGGGGGGAGCTAATCAGGGAGTCCAGTGGCCGCGATTGACGCTGGGCACCCGCGATGGCTACCCGTAGAGACAGAACGTGTTTACATCGGCAGACCGCTGTTCTGTCAGTTATGAACACAGGGATCCTGTGTTCCTCCTATTAACCCCTTCAGCTCCGGAAGGTTTTACCCCCTTAATGACCAGGCCATTTTTTGCGATTCAGCACTGCGTTACTTTAACTTCTTTATAACCGCCCACCACAGTTACATTGGCAAACCGACATAGCTATACGTCGGTCTCATGCAGGAGGCTAGGGGGCGAGCGTGTGCCACCAGCGGCGCGCCCCCGCTCGTCAGCCAGGAAGCCGATGCAGCGGTTACCAATTCTCATACTATGCAGATGTTTACTGACTTGTCCCAATTCTTGTCATGTCTTCCCATACTTGACAACTGTCCCTTTTTTCCTGGGACAGTCCCTGCAAATAGGAGCCTGTCCCAGGTAATTTATATTGTCCCTGGAAGCGCCCGTTAATCGGGCTGCCCATAAATGTTACGCAGAAGTAGTGCAGCTGAATGGGAGAATTATTCCAACTCGGCTACTGTGGCCTTAAGTTTGAAATTCCCTTTTTAATTTCCTGTAATTCTCTCTATATTGAGTAGACCCTATAATCTGATAAGTAGGCGAGATTAATTATGTATAGCGGGCGGAGCTTCAGGGAAGTGGGTGGGGTAATTGATAGCTGTGCTGCAAAGTGTCCCTAGAATTTTTTTTTAAATGTTGGCAACTATGTCTTCCCTATATAAAAAGATCCACATTGGCACTGAATTAACCGGTTCCGGACTGCCCACCGCATATTTACTGTGGCAGGCTGGCCCTCCTGCGCGAACCAACGTAGACGTACGTCAGCAGCGAGCCTACAGCTAGGGGGCGATCACTCCCCACTAAGAGAGAAGGACGGTCAGCTGTTGTAACCACAACTGGCCGCTCTTCTCTCTGGAGTGATCACAGAGCTCCTGTGATCCTTCTATGTAGGATCACATGTCTCTGTGATCATTTCACAAGCCACACCCCCTTACAGTTAGAATCACTCCCCTAGGCTCACATTTAACCCCTTGATCACCCACAATGTTAACCCCTTCCCTGCCAGTGTCATTATTACAGTAACAGTGCATATTTTTAGCACTGATTACTGTAGTAATGTCACTGGTCCCAACAAAAGTGTCAAAAATGTCAATTAGGGGTCCGATATGTCCGCCGCAATGTCGAAGTCCCGCTAAAAATTGCTGATCGCTGCCATTACTAGTAATAAAATTAAAAAATAAATAAAAATGACATAAATCTTTCCCCTAGTTTGTAGACACGAACCAATCGAAATACGTGTATTGCAATTTTTTTTTTACCAAAAATATGTAGCAGAAAACAAATTGGCCTAAAATGTTAAAAACAATTTTTTATTTTTTTTTATTTTTTTTTTGGGAATGTTATATAGCATTTAGCATACCCTTTAAGGCCAAACTCCAGGAAAATCTTACATACTACACCATGAGGGGTATTATCTTTCTTTTATGAGCCGTTTCCGATGTGATATCTGACCTTTATCCATGAGACCTCCATCTGAGAAGTGGATTGGGATGGCGACCCTATGATTGTGACATGCAGTTTGCCATGGCTATAGCTTGAATGCCTGTCTATCATACCCTTCTGGTAAGCGTGTTTTGGCACTTTACTTGGTGGCGGATCTGCTTCACCCTCCTATTCAGTGTTGGCTGCTGTGTGGTTTTACTCCTCCACGGGGATCTCTGGTTATTCTTTCCTGTTTGGACTGTCTATGGACTTTTTTAAATTTTGATTAAGCGCTACATACATCTATCTATTTTGCTTACATATTATCAGTATATGACCAGTGTAGCTGCTATTTGATGTTATTTATTTATATGGTTGGAACTTGACAATACTTAGCGCAGCTATCTATCTACAATGTTATATAGCAGAAAGTAAAAAATATTGTTTTTTTTTTTTTTTTCAGAATTGTCGCTCTTTTTATGTTTATAGCACAAAAAATGAAAATCGCACAGGTGATCAAATACCACCAAAAGAAAGTTCTATTTGTGGGAAAAAAAGAACATCAATTTTATTTGGGTACAGCGTCGCATGAACGTGCAATTGTCCGTTAAAATAACGCAGTGTCGAATCGCAAAAAATGGCCTGGTCTTTAACCTCCCTGGCGGTATGATTATGTCAGGAATTACATACCAAAAGCGGTACAATTCTTTTCATGGAAATTTGGCGTTATGTATTATAGGCCTACAATTCTTAGTAATTACTGACTTAAACCTGACCAAAACAAGATTCTAGTAGACATCCCAGATGTGATAAATTTGAAACACAAACACGTGAATTATAATCGAATCAATAATATTATTTTATTATTTAATATATAATATATATAATAAAATTATATTATTGATTAGATTATAATTCATGCATTATATATTATATATAGATATATGTGTGTATATATATATATATATATATATATATATATATATATATATATATATATATATATAATATATAACGCATGAATTATAATTGAATCAATAATATAATTTTATATATATATATGTGTGTGTGTGCATATATATATATATATATATATATATATATATATATATATATATATATATATATATATGCATATATATTATATATATATATATATATATATATATATATATATATATACCGGTATATATATATATATATATATATATATATATATATATATATGCATATATATATATATATATATATATATATATATATATATATATATGCATATATGCATATATATATATATATATATATATATATATATATATATATGCATATATATATATATATATATAATATAAAATGTGTTTTGTGCAATGTTTTTTTTTTTCTTTTTTTATATATATATGCATATATATATATATATATATATATATATATACGCATATATATATATATATATATATATATATATATATATATATATATATATATATATATATATATATATATATATATATATATATATGCATATATATATATATATATATATATATATATATATATAATACAAAATGTGTTTTGTGTTTTGTGCAACGTTTTTTTTTTTTTTTTTTTTGAATTTCCCTCCCTAGTTCCGCTCCCATGCAGCATTGCTGCTGCAGGGAACGGAACTAGGAAGTGATCAGACCGACGGAGGGACGGAGGAGCGGCGGGACTCTCGGCTGGCGATCTCAGCAATGAGAGATCATCGCTGGATCGCCAGGATAAGATAAGAGAACACCGCTGCGCTCTCTGCAATCCACCCCGAGCGTGACTCAGGGTTACCGTTCCTGATATGAAAAATCAACCCCGAGTCACGCTCGGGATTACCGCCAGGGAGGTTAGGGGGTAAAACCTTCTGGTCCAAAAGTGGTTAAAGGAACACTTTATTTTTGAAAAATTACAAAACATTTATAATGTCTGCATAAGTCGAGTTCTAATTTAAATTCAACCATTTTTTACACCCCGTCACATATCAAAATCTAACATCACAAATTCTCATTTGGCTGCCAACACAAAAACTCAATTTGAACCTGTTTGTCAATTGATTTTATATTCATGCAAAGAGCTTTGCACCCCCATACCGTCAAGCATTAATAAATAAAAAAGATAAAAAAAATATATATATATATATATATATATATATATATATATATATATATATATATATATATATATATATATATATATATACAGTATCTCACAAAAGTGAGTACACCCCTCACATATATGTAAATATTTTATTCTATCTTTTCATGTGACAACTGTATAGTAGTGAGTGTACAGCTTGTATAACAGTGTAAATTTGCTGTCCTCTCAAAATAACTCAACACACAGCCATTAATGTCTAAACCGCTGGCAACAAAAGTGAGTACACCCCTAAGTGAAAATGTCCAAATTGGGCTCAAAGTGTCAATATTTTGTGTGGTCACCATTATTTTCCAGCACTGCCTTAACCCTCTTGGGCATGGAGTTCACCAGAGCTTCACAGGTTGCCACTGGAGTCCTCTTCCACTCCTCCATGATGACATCACAAGGCTGGTGGATGTTAGAGACCTTGCGCTCCTCCACCTTCCAGTTGAGGATGCCCCACAGATGCGCAATAGGGTTTAGGTCTGGAGACATGCTTGGCACCCCCCAGCTGCCAGCAACAATGGACCCTCCAGCCTACCCCAGCACCCCTTGCCATTATAAACATTCGGTGCTGGAGGTGCTGGAACTGCGTTCCCCTGCATTCCCAATGGAAAAAAGACCTGAAAGATGTCCTTCTACATTGCACTCTGTTTGATGCTCTGGGATGGTGGGTCAGCAAGCCCAGACCTGATCTACCAGTCACCTGTCTGTGATCTACTGGTAGATCATGATCTACGGGTTGCTGACCCCCGCACTAAAGGCTCCTTTACTATAGTGGCAGAACTTTCCGCCCCTTATGTAAAGCATCTGCGATGGAACACTTTTCCATAGGAAGTTGATGGGCGTCTGGGTGGTAATATGTTGCCTCCTCCATGTCTTTTTAACCCAAAAGAGCTTGCACCACTGTTTGCAAGCCCACGCATTGCATGAAGTTGCAGGACATTTGCAGCATGGACTCTCCTACAGTACATGGGTTCATATCTGGCCGGAATACTAATCCCTGAACATGACAAGGAGCATCAGGGGCATGCGCATTACTTTTTTCGGGGGGGGGGGGGGCATCATTTTAAGGTCACCATTGGTCCGCCCCTTTTCGAAAATGTCATGAAGGTGATGTCAGTCGCCGAGCAAGCTGCGACTTGCGAGTATTTAATTTTAAAGGGGAAATAGCAGAATTTATTTTTAAAGCGTTTGTTAACCTAAAAAAAAAAAAAAAAAAAAATATATATATATATATATATATATATATATATATATATATATATATATATATATATATATAATATCTATATATATATTGATCCTGTTCCCTTATAGCATGTTATACAGCACACTGCTTTGCTGTGTAATTTGGCCCCTTCTATCACCTAAAATACCTGGCTGATCCTGCCTGGCTATGTCCTCCCCTCTGTAAACTGACCACGGTATATCATGGCTGCTGAGCCCTAACACTGTGGTCAGTCTACTTGCCTTCGTCATCTGCAGCCCTTCTGTCCTCCTCTGTCCCCCCCCCCCCCCTTACTTGTCTGCTCCTGTGTCAGTGCACCCCCCCCCCCCCCCCGCTGCTATAGTTTAATTTAAAGTTTCATATCTTGTCTACAGTCTGTTTAATAATTCTGTGTGCCCCTGTGTCTGTGTTCTCAGCCTCACCTCCTCCCCTCCTGACTGACATCAGCAGGGAATCCTCGGCCCCTCCCCCTGCTGGGCAGCTGTCAGACAGGGAGAGGAGAGAGCCAGCGGGTCACGTGAGCGATGATCGGCAGTCTAAAAACTGGTAAAGAAAGCCTTATTTTTTTAAAACACAGACACAGGGGCACACAGGATTAATAAACAGACCAGACAGAATGGTATAAAGTGGCTTAACAACCACTTTAAAGGGGAAGTTGAGATTCCAGGCAGGGGGGCACATGCCCCCACTTGCAGACGCCCATGGGGAGCATAATGTTTTTCGCTGCGTGTGTGCAACCCAGACATTGTGTTGTGTTCAGGGTAACGGTCAGGGATCGGTAAAACCACGGCTCAAAGTCCTTTTTTACCACCGACCCAACTGCATGTGTAGCTTTAAGCAGGCCATACACTGATTGAAATGTGGCCAGTTCAGCTAAATTTCAGCAGGAGTCGGCCAGATTTCAATCAGTGTGTGGACATTCACCTTCCATTGATTGACTTCTGTTGAAGGAATATGTTGAAAATGTCTCTCAATAATTGACTGCAGCTAATCTTCTGTAGTCTCTGATAAATGACTACAGGCTGAAAAAAACAAAAAAAAAAAAAACAAATGAATGCACAGGCTATTTTTTCAATGATGTCACTGGTCTCTAGTGAATGGATAGGCTGCATTCTCAGTGATGTCACTGGTCTCTAGTGAATGGATAGGCTGCATTCTCAGTGATGTCACTGGTCTCTAGTGAATGGATAGGCTACATTCTCAGTGATGTCATCGGTCTCTAGTGAATGGATAGGCTGGGTTCTCAGTGATGTCACCAGTCTCTAGTGAATGGATAGGCTGCATTCTAAGTAATGTCACCGGTCTTTAATGAATGAATAGGCTGCATTCTCAGTGATGTCATCACCCTCTAATGAATGGATAGGCTACATTCTCAGTGATGTCACTGGTCTCTAGTGAATTGATAGACTGCATTCTCAGTGATGCCACCGGTCTCTAGTGAATGGATAGACTGCATTCTCAGTGATCTCACTGGTCTCTAATGAATGGATAGGCTACATTCTAAGTGATGTCACTGGTCTCTAGTAAATTAATAGGATGCATTTTTAGTGATGTCATCACCCTCTAATGAGTGGATAGGCTGCATTCTCAGTGATGTCACCAGTCTCTACTCTAGTGAATGGATAGGCTGCGTTCACAATGATGTCACTGGTCTCTAGTGAATGGATAGGCTGCATTCTCAGTGATGTCCCTGGTCTCTAGTGAATAGATAGGTTGCATTCTCAGTGATGTCACTGGTCTCTTGTGAATGGATAGGCTACATTCTCAGTGATGTCACTGGTCTTTAGTAAATGAATAGGATGCATTCTTAGTGATGTCATCACCCTCTACTGAATGGATAGGCTGCATTCCCAGTGATGTCACTGGTCTCTAGTGAATGGATAGGCTACATCCTCAGTGATGTCACCGATCTCTAGTGAATGGATAGGCTGCATTCACAATGATGTCACTGGTCTCTAGTGAATGGATAGGCTGCATTCTCAGTGATGTCACTGGTCTCTAGTGAATGGATAGGCTACATCCTCAGTGATGTCACCGATCTCTAGTGAATGGATAGGCTGCATTCACAATGATGTCACTGGTCTCTAGTGAATGGATAGGCTGCATTCTCAGTGATGTCACTGGTCTCTAGTGAATGGATAGGCTGCATTCTCAGTGATGTCACCAGTCTCTTGTGAATGGATAGGCTGCATTCTCAGTGATGTCACCGGTTTCTTGTGAATGGATAGGCTGCATTCTCAATGATGTCACTGTTTCCATTTCATGGATATGCTGCATTTTAAACAATATATATATGATTTGCTATGGTATACTAGCCAGTGTGTGGGCAGCCTATTGCTCCTAGTATAACATACTTAACTATAATATACCTTCCTTTATGACACCATTCTCCCCCATTCTATTAAGCCACAGCATAGAAAGTTTACTCTGGAAGATTTAATAACACTTTAATCATTTTTATTGGTGATCTACTTGACTTTAAAGTGTAATATCTCCTAGATTACACGTGGTTCCCTTGATTTATTCTAACATTTCATGCTTATTATTTTCTGTTTATCCCCTTCAGTAAAACCTCCCAAGTGGTTTATAAACTAATTCTGCTTAAACCATTGCAAACCTCCTCTTTTGTTATAAATAAGATTGCAGTCCCCGGGGATCGCGCACGGCGAGAATTCATCTCAACACAATGTGCCGAACGCAATCTTCAGTGCACATCTATCAAATGGGCAAACATAAACACGACGCTACAAAGTAACGCTGCCATAGAAGACAATATACACAGAAGGCGGTGTGAAATGATATTTCATTATCCAGATGATTGTTATAAAGAGTCGTATATTTTGATTTCATTGACTACATCACTATCAGGCAACAGCAAAGAGATGATTCAAAAAAGTGACACTTCTGACCTAAATGATCGGGCAATCATGGCTTGTTTTCTGTGGTCCTCAGCCAATCAGATGCTAGCTGAAATTTTAGGAAGGAAGTAGGGCAGGATGAGAGGAAAAAATAGGAGAAAAAAGAAAGAAAAGGAAGGAAGGAAGGATTGATGGGAAGGAGGGAGGGAGGGAGGAAGGAAGGAAGGAAGGAAGGGAGGAAGGAAGGAAGGAAGGAAGGGAGGGAGGGAGGGAGGGAGGAAGGAAGGAAGGAAGGAAGGAAGGAAGGAAGGAAGGAAGGAAGGAAGGAAGGAAGGAAGGAAGGAAGGAAGGAAGGAAGGAAGGAAGGAAGGAAGGAAGGAAGGAAGGAAGGAAGGAAGGAAGGGAGGGAGGGAGGGAGGGAGGGAGGGAGGGAGGGAGGGAGGAAGGAAGGGAGGGAGGGAGGGAGGAAGGAAGGAAGGAAGGAAGGAAGGGAGGGAGGGAGGGAGGAAGGAAGGAAGGAAGGAAGGAAGGAAGGAAGGAAGGAAGGAAGGAAGGAAGGAAGGAAGGAAGGAAGGAAGGAAGAAGGGAAGGAAGCTATTAAAAACGACAAATGGAATAGAATCAGTAAGAAATGGAAGATGGAAGTAAGACATGATGGGTGGGAGAAAGAAAAAAAGGATGAGGGAAGGAATGGAGGAAGATAGTAAGGATAGAAGGGATCAAATAGGGCAGATAGAAGAAAAACAGGAAGAAATGGAAAAAGGAAGGAAAGAAGGAAGTATAAAGGTTGGAAGAGAGAGAAAAAAAGGGAGAACAGAAGGAAGAAAAGGAAGGATGAAAGGGAAGATAGAAAGAAAACCTGACAGGTGGGAGAGAGGAAAAAAGGAATGAGGGAAAGAACGGAGGAAGATCGTAAGGATAGAAGGGATCAAATAGGGCAGATGTAAGAAAAGCAGGAAGAAATGGAAAAAGGTAGGGAAAATGGAAGTAAGGCATGAAAGGTGGGAGAGAGGAACAAAGGGAGAAAGAAGGAAGGAAGGTGTAAAAGGGGCAGCTGGAAAAAAAAAACAGGAAGAAAAAAATGATGGAAACAATATATGCAGGGGCAGACTGGCAACCTTCGGCCCAGGAAGGAAGAAAGAAAGAAAGAAAGAAAGAAAGAAAGAAAGAAAGAAAGAAAGAAAGAAAGAAAGAAAGAAAGAAAGAAAGAAAGAAAGAAAGAAAGAAAGAAAGAAAGAAAGAAAGAGATGGAGGGAGAAAAGAAGGAAAGGGGAGGAATGTAGGAATGAAAAAAAGGGCAGATGGTAGGAAAGCAAGAGAAACAAAAAAAAGGAAAAAAGGAAGGATGGAACCTTCAACCTTACCAACTATGCAACTATGTAAAAGAGGAAGGCAGGTAAGAAGGAAGGAATGACAGAAGGAATGAAGGGATGGAGGGAGGGAGGAATGACAGAAGGAAGGAAGAAAGGAAGGAAGGAAGGAAGGAAGGAAGGAAGGAAGGAAGGAAGGAAGGAAGGAAGGAAGGAAGGAAGGAAGGAAGGAAGGAAAGGAAGGAAAGGAAAGGAAAGTGCAGATGGAAGATAAACAGAAAGAAATGGAAAATGGTAGGGAAGGAGAGAGTAAGAGAGGGTGGAGGAGAGGAAAAAAGAGAATTAGGATGGAAGGAAGAGAGGAAGGCACGTAAGAAGGAAGGAATGAAGGAAATGGAAGGATAAGAGAAAGACAATAGTGAAGGAATAAATAAAAGGAGGAAGGAGGGATTTGCTTGAGAGAGGAAAAAAGGGAAGATAGAAGGAGGAGAGGATGGGAAATTAAAGGAAGGAAAGACAGAATGAAACACAAAATAGCAGATAAAAGAAAACAGGATGAAATTGAAAAAGGTGGGCGAGAGGAAGGAAGGAAGGAAGGAAGGAAGGAAGGAAGGAAGGAAGGAAGGAAGGAAGGAAGGAAGGAAGGAAGGAAGGGAGAAAAAAGGAAAGGGGAGGAATGTAGGAATAAAAAAAGGGCAGATGGTAGGAAAGCAAGAGAAACAAAAAAAAGGAAAAAAGGAAGTAAGGTATGAAGGGTGGGAAAGAGGAAAAAAAGGAAGGATGGAACCTTCAACCTTACCAACTATGCAACTATGTAAAAGAGGAAGGCAGGTAGGAAGGAAGGAAGGAAGGAAGGGAGGGAGGAAGGAAGGAAGGAAGGAAGGGAGGGAGGGAGGAAGGAAGGAAGGAAGGAAGGAAGGAAGGAAGGAAGGAAGGAAGGAAGGAAGGAAGGAAGGAAGGAAGGAAGGAAGGAAGGAAGGAAGGAAGGAAGGAAGGAAGGAAGCTATTAAAAATATGGCTTGTTTTGTGTGGCCCTCAGCCAATCAGATGCTAGCTGAAATTTTAGGAAGGAAGTAGGGCAGGAAGAGAGGAAAAAATAGGGGAAAAAAGAAAGAAAAGGAAGGAAGTAAGGATTGATGGGAAGGAGGGAGCGAGGAAGAAAGGAAGGAAGGGAGGAAGGAAGGAAGGGAGGGAGGAAGGAAGGAAGGAAGGAAGGAAGGAAGGAAGGAAGGAAGGGAGGGAGGGAGGAAGGAAGGAAGGAAGGAAGGAAGGAAGGAAGGAAGGAAGGAAGGAAGGAAGGAAGGAAGGAAGGAAGGAAGGAAGGAAGGAAGGGAAGAAGGAAGGAAGGAAGGAAGGAAGGAAGGAAGGAAGGAAGGAAGGA